>NC_142382.1:19427500-19540000 GCF_059441005.1 Hippichthys cyanospilos
TTGCAAGAGGCTTTGTCTCAATTACACTTAAGTAATTTTTGGTATTGTTCGTTTGACAGTTTGGAAATGTAAAAGAGGACTTACCGAACAAAAAGGTAACGATCCCCCTCTTCGCCGCGGTGGTACTTCCCTGGGTGAGAAGCCAGCAAAGTAATTTTGGTGAAACTTGTTTTAATGAGACATCAGCATGTATCTTCTCCGTTCACTGTGGGGATGCCTGTGAGCGCAAAGGTATTGCGGCTTATTCGGGTGCAGCTTTGCTTCTTGGCGCGCTTCCGCCCTTCACTGATGTGCGCTCTCACCAAGGCCGCATCTCTTTTATTGCGCCTAGCGCGTCACTCAGCCAACCCACATCCGACGTAAGATTACACAAACCAGAGCTGAGCTGTATTGGGGGACTCGACATGAGCCCAAACTGTCTTGCGCAAGCAACCTGTTGTTCAATTCGAACTCAACTCAGCTCAGCTCAAACCCTACTCTATCAGGCTGTCGTGTTTCTGTTGTGGGTTGCTGGAGAGGTTTCTGTTTTGGGGTTGCTTTTGTATTTAAAAGTTGTGCATTGTTTTAGTTCTTGTGTCTTGTTTCTATTTGGTTTTCCTCGCGTCTGTCCTCGTTGGCGTGATATGTTTCCACCTGTCTGTGTACCTGCCGTCCGTGTGTCATCCAATCAGCTTCCTCTCCCCGTTGTTACCCCCCAGCTGTTTTGTGTTTCCTATTTAAGTGTTGAGTCTATCTAAGTCCCAGTTTACGTTCAGTTTGTTGTCATTAGAAGTCCTCGCGAGTTTGGTTTCGAGTTTTGTCGATTTGTTACTTTTGGATCCTGTGTCGTTGCCGTTTTACCTATCCCCTGCATGGCAATAAATCCTCCTATTTTTTGAGCACATCACTTCCCGGCTTCCCTGCATGTTTGGGTTCATCTTTCCGCACCTCTCACAAACCATGCCTCGTGCTCTAGACACAGGAATATGGAATTCATTGCACGAAAAATAGTGAACTAGATCGTTTCCGAGACTGCGATCTCCGCACAAATTGATAAGACGATTCCACTTAACACAGTCTTTTCAAAAGGCGGGCTGGACAACCCCAGGGGAGCAAGAGGCAATGCTGGATGGGGGTCGCGGATGACCCTAGTTTTTTTTTTTCAGGCATTTTGATGCATTTGGTTATTTTTATTTTATTTTAGACTAACCTGTATGAACTGTAAAAAGCACAACATTTGTTGAAAAAGGATGTATATTGCCTTTTTTCTTTTGTTAATTATAAAAATGTAAGTTTTAGGTATACTCATAACATTTTCATGGATAATTGTTTTACTTATAGTAAGCACGACGAGTTTGGGGAGCGAAAGTTTTTCTTTTTCCGAGGGAAGCTTTGCAAAATGTAATTGAGAAGCCATGCCCTAATACGTTACTCAAAATGCTCACGTTTCTTTAAAGGAATCACTTTGTATTTTTTTTTCATTTAGTTGTAATGCCATATTGTATGAGCAATGCAACTGGCAGAACGTGGCCACATACATCCCTTGATCACACTTTGTGGCCCTTCGATGAACCCCCCTCCCGAAAAATAAACGAATACACATGTATAGACAAAGCCACAAAATTCCATAAAAGAAAAAAAATCTATATACTTTTGTAACAAGAGGGCATATTGTGTCAAAGAAAATTCCAAAAGGAAAAAACCTACACAAAGTAAATACATACAGAAATTCTAGAAGAAAAAAATGCATCAAATGCAAAAGTGCGGATGCCACATGTGGGTCGATGTATATTTCAGTTGTAATTTCATCAATCACCGGCAAGGATTATCAAACACAACGCATCCTGGTAATCAAGCTTTCAAATTTGTGCCCTCTGGTCGGCGCTACAGGGCTCAATATAGCCAGGAAAACACACTCAGGGACAACTTTTTCCCCAGAGCCTGTCACACTCCATTAACAAAACAGGAACACACCGAATTGGACTCAGTAAAACTTTGATTTTTACTCTTGAATACTTTATTATATTATATTATATTATATTATATTATATTATATTATATTATATTATATTATATTATATTATATTATATATCATATCATACTATACTATACTATACTATACTATACTATACTATACTATACTATACCATACTATACTATACTATACTATATTCAGGCTGCTGTGTGGCAGAGCAGGTCCGCCTCACTGTTCAGATTCCCGATTTCAAATCCAGCCGTCTCCAGCCTCCCTGTGTGGAGTTTGAATGTTCTCTCCGGGCACTCCAGCTTCCTCCCACACTCTAAAAACATGCATAGCAAGTGTATTGGATACTCTAAATCAAGGGCCACTAATGTAGTGCCCACAAGCACCAGGTAGCTCCCAAAGATCACAGGAGTAGCCCGCAAATAGTAGCCCTTCGTATTACTCAGTACCAAAGAAGTAGCTCTATGTTTCAAAAAGGTTGGTGACACCTGCTCTAAATTGTCCTTAGGCATGATTGGGTAAGTGAATGGTTATTCATTCCTCTGTACCCTGTAATTGGCTCGCAACAAGTTCCTCTGCCTCCTGCTCGTAGTTGGTTGAGATAAGCACCAGCAAGCCTGCGACCCTAGTCAGGATAAGCAGCTCTACAAAATAGATGGATGTATTGTGATATATTATAAGTTTTATTTGCACCAGTGCCGTATATAAAAGAAGTCTTGTCAATTCAAGATGTTGCTCACAGCTACTGATGCTGATTGGCTGAAAAGGAGTCAGATGATTTTCATGGGCCCACCATGAAGGCCATTGCTAGCTGTCAGTGGTGCTTAATCCAATAGTTTTTCAAGTGTCTTTTATCAGAGAAAGTGCAACTACATTATGATGGTTGGTGACCAAATAACAAGTCTTAACCTTGTCATATATATTAGTATAATTTTGACAATGGCTGATGCAACGATGGAGGTCCAAAAGTAAAAGCTATATCTGAACCAAATATTAACTGAGTGAGCAATTTGTTAGTGCACTGGAAGACAGAAAACACATACCCATGTTTACCCACGTTTATAAAAACTGACAGTTGCATTTCTCTCCACCTTAGCTTCATCCCCAAGGTCGACGATGAAATTGTCAAGCGTTGACTGGTCCACCTATTTGTTAGGTGGTAGTGAATAAATTTAGCATGGCTGAGATAAGCTCCCAAATGGCAACAGTCTTAAAATGATGTTTGAAATATAGACAGTACAATCATGTTTTCTATTTCAGTCATTTTTTTTCCTTAGAATAAAGCAGAATTTTCAAAGAGAATATCAAAGCTTGACTAACTACTGACACTACTGGCACAGGACTGGACTTCAAAGAAGCACTAACTGTGAAGTTTAGTTCAGTGCAATGAGTAGAACAAGTATTTCAAATATTACAATATTCCAGTGAAGCACTTTCGAACAATGAATGATGAGTTTAAGTAAGCACTAAAGCAGTCTTGGTTTATGCAAGACCCCAGGGGTACCATGTTCCTACTGAATGCAGTCCAGAGAAACAAAACAGCTTTGATTTAACCTAACCCAGTTCAAGATGTGCCAACACCACCCACAAGATGACTTTCAACTTGCCTCACATTCAACCCAATGAAATTTTTGCAACAAGTATCACAAGCCAGGAAGTAACAATTATATAGTGTTGCTCTACAACTTAACCATCGCTACATTTAGCAGGAACTGTCAAAGTAAAATTTTGAGAAGTAAAAAATACAAACATAAAACGGTGTATTTGTCCATGCATTGATGAAGTACACACTTTTCTAGTTAAGTAAAGTGAAATACTGAGGGCTTCTGACCGTCATCAGGTCACTCTACAAATTAAATCGGAAATTGGACATTTCAGATATACATTTGATATAGCATCATTTTTTTATACTTTAAAAAGATTGAATAACTAGTGACTTTGTACTGTATTTTTTGTCACAAACCCCAAAATGCTTTGACCAAATTGTGTGCACTTTTTACATAGTTTTTGGAAATTATGGCTGTCGTGTCCTCTGGGGGTTGGTGGTGGTGGTGGTGGTGGTGGGGGGGATTCATATTCTGATATGTGCAAAGATCAAATTCCAGTGCCAGCAATGGGATGAAAGTGGTTAGTGGCCAAGTCATGGATAACTTGCACATGCACATCTGTGAAAGAAACATTACTAAATGCTACATACAGATTTTGTGCTTAATGGTGCCATTCAAGTTCCAGCTTATTGTGTCTCAGTAATACAATGCCATGACACATTTTGCTGGTTTGAACTGCATGGCTGTGTGGTAAAAGAATGTGGGTATTAGGCTGGCCTGTAACCAGTCCAGACTTGTCTCCTATCGAAAATATGTGGTGCATAATGAAGAACAAAAATAAACAAAAAATAAAGCAACCTCACTGGCTTGTACTTAGGATTCAACCAAACATGTACAGTATACATTCAGTAGATTGGACATTATTATTATACGATCAAAATTAACGTCCTAGCCTACTGTGTTTTTCAATATTTGAAAGCTACAATTCCTTTGGTCTCTGTTGCAAAGTTCCACACTGCATTTATCACACTCAGCACACCTCCATGCCTGTGTGTACAAACGTGTGTGTGTGTGTGACATGTGAAGAAGGAGAAAGAAGCTGTCACTTTTATTATACAGTTACAAGGCAAACAAAACAAAATAACACAAGTAAATCAAATTTAGGTGCCTAAAAGACCTTCAACATTTATCTCGCCATACCGTTCATTGGACCTCTTTTTTTTTCTCACTCACATGGAAGCATTTATTCCTCTGACACTGAATCTGATCCATGTGCTAAAACATTATGCTGCGTGATATGCTGTGTAATCTGTTGCTTAAGAACAGCCTCCATTCCACAGAACAGTAGTAAAAAGGTGTGACAGACATTCCTCAAAACTCCAGCTGGACGGGGAAAAACATTTTCATGTTTCCCTTTTCCGACCAGAAATAGGAGCATTACATGCATTAATTTCATTCTGGAGTTGACAATACAAAGCATATGTTGTAGCCTTAGTTTCCCAACAGTTTTCCTCTTGCCGAACTATTATAACATTTACCTATGTTACCTGGCCTTAAGAAACACTTGTGGTCTTGATCCGTTAACAGATTTTCTGGTAAAGCATGATTGAAGTGGAATTAAGGCCAAAAAAGCAACAAGTGTGTGTTTCTATGTATGTGCATGTGTTTTCCTAGACAACTAATGTATACTTGTATGAACCATTTTGAGTTTTCTCCCGATATACTGAGGACATTTTGGAGTGAGGTCATTCAGGCCGGTCCTCACTTGTCACTGGGTTTGGACACCCCTGTGTTAGGGCCTAGCACATGCATTATGTCTGTGTATGTCCTCACAAGTATAGCTATACAAATGTGTGTGTGTGTGTGTGTGTGAGTGTGTTCCTGTTCAGCTGTGAGAACCGTTTAGAATTTTCTACTGACATAGTGAAGACACTGTGAAGTCAAACAAAATTTTAAAGTTTCTCACACACATACGTAGTTTTAAAATCAAAGGCCCATAATAACTGTTCAAAAGAGAGATTGGGAACAAAAGATGTTTTTTGTTATTTTGTTTTGTGTCATTTTATTCATGACTATTAATTTTGAGAAATCATAGCCCTCACAATAATTTTTTAAATGATAAATAAATCAATCATATTTTGAGAATGCTACACCTTGTAGCAGCCTCACAATTGGCAAACTGCTCTGCTGGAAGAAACACTGCAAACAACGATGGACATTGGTTAAGTCTGCTTGCTTCTTTTTTTAACATAATACCGTAACAACCTCAGTTAAAATAAGGTGCTGTTAGCTGCAACTCAGGTGCTAGCCACAAACAGCCAATTGACCTCTGCCCTCTAGCTCATCCAACTAACCTAACTATTGCAAGTATGAATATGGTCGTTACAAAAATGTGCATCTGTACATCAAAACTTTCGTCAAAGCTTATTTGGCTGAAAGATGCAATCTTCCTCGAATGTCGTCCAAAAACAAAACATTCTAATCCTTAAGATACCTTTTCCAGGATGCATCCATACATTTAGCGTTCACTCTTTTCACTCTGTTAATCCGCGAATTACAGTACTCCAGCTCGCTCACCATGAGGACAAGCAGTAAAGAAAAAAGATGGTAGGGTTAATAAGACAACCTTCAGCACTTTTGCATCAAATATTAAGACATGTTACATAATCAGGTGAATGGTGGCATGGATCACTGCATTTGTCCATCCATCAAACAAGTTTAATCATTGACAGCAGCTCAATTTTGCACAATTAGACAAATTGTCTGTAATTGAGTATTCATCTCCCAACCAAGAGGCTGTGGGTTTAATCCAGGATCATTATAATATAAAGGGGCGCCATGGCTCGGTGGTAGAGTGATCGTCTCCTAGCCATGAGGCTGTAGGTTTGATCCCCCAGCCATCATGACCATGTCGAAGTGTCCTTGAGCAAGACACTGATCCCCTAATTGCTCCTGATGCTGCGTCATCAATAAGTAAATGACTAGTTAGTATAAAGCGCTTTAAGTACCCAAGGTAGAAAAGCGCTTTAAAAGTGAAAGTCCATTTACCATTATAACCACGTTGAAATGTCCTGGAGCAAAATATTGAACTCCCAGTTGCTCCTGTTGCTATGCCATCAGTATGTCAATGTAAAGAATGATGTTATCGGTGCATTACAATTTTAACTTTTTGGCTGCTGAAAAATTAAAGTGTTTTTATTGTTTTTTTTCGTTTTTTTTTTTTTCAATATTTTAAAGTCCAAAATTTGTTTAAAACAATAATTTTAATAAAGTAATACAAGGTTGGAAACATTGTCACTTGCGTATTTCACAGTCCCAGCTGTGCCTCTTTGTCCTGACTCCGCTCCACTTTAGTGTCTGTTTCTACTGAAGGCGCAGGAGTCTTTCTCCAAGAGAAGAACATTGTTATGGGTTGTTGTTGGCGCTCTTTCTTTTTCTGAGCAAGAAGATTTTTATAAATGGATATGCCCGGACATAGAGTGAAGTGAAGCCTCTTATATCATAACAATACACTTCAAATTTCAATTTATTAGAAAAGAAATAGATGTCAGATTTCCGAAGCTGCGCCTTTCTCCGTTACTGTCCGTGTGTCGTCATATGGAGGACCAAAAGTGCCAAAATTCAATAAATAAATGTAACATCCAATTGTTAAATATAAATGCCATTAAATAATTAAATGTGTCATTAATTAATTTAAAGTGTCATTAATTAAATACATGTTTCATTAATTAAAAACGTTTCATTGAATTAATTAAACATTTATTTAATTATTGACACTTATTTAATTAATGACACATTTAATTATTTAATGACACATTTATTTAATTATTGATACTTTTATTTAATCAATGACATATTTATTTAATTATTGACACTTTTATTTAATCAATGACACATTTAATTAATTGACACATTTATTTAATTATTGAAACTTTTATTTAATGACACGCTGTTGCGACGTTTCATGCTTTGCTTATTTGTCAAGCTCGCTCGTCAAAGTTTGATGGGCGGGCCCTAACACCTTGATTGTTTACCCTGCTCTTCAAGCCAAAACAATTCCTTCACTTTGTGTTGAAGAAAATCGTTTTCTACAGGCACTGCCTCCACATTTTCAGCAAGGTCTAAAATCCCTCCGTCTAACTGTCGTGAAAGCTCACGAAGGTCCTCGGTCATCGCATCCGCCATATTTCCAACCTCTTCAGGCCATAATAATGGATTGGACATGATTTGAGTTAACAGGCTTTGGGCCCGCCCACTAACTTGACAAGCGAGGTTGACAGATAAACTAATTGCCAAAAACTGTCCGTGTTTCATCCTTTGCTTATCTGTCAAGCTCTCCTGCCAAAGTTTGATAGGCGGGTCCTAACACCTGATTGGGTACCCTTGCAAGACAAAGCAGGGTAACCAATCAGGTGTTAGAGGACCTGCCCATTAAATTTGACTTGCGAGCTTATCAGATAAGCAAAGGATAAAACGAAGCAAAAGCGTGTCATTAAATAAAAGTGTCAATCATTAAATAAATGTGTCATTAATTAAATAAAAGTGTCAATAATTAAATAAATGTGTCATTAATTAAATAAAAGTCAATAATTAAATGTTTAATTCAATGAAACGTTTTTTAATCATTGAACATTTATTTAATTAATGGCACTTTTAATTATATAATGACATTTATATTTAATGATTGAATGGTACATTTATTTATTGAATTTTGACACTTTTGGTCCTCCATATCTATATAGTCACTATATTGATACTATATTATAGTGTGTGCGTTTGCTCTCTGCACGCCTACAAGTCACGTGTCGGCTCCCGGAGACAAAGCTGTCAATCAATGTGCTTACGAGTAGCACGTTCGCACACGGAAGTTAGAGGAGGACACAGAAGAGACGAAAGCAAGCTTTTGGATCCTCTTGCCTTTTGAAATACAGTGATCCATCCTACTTCGCGGTCTCAGATCTCGCGGTCTCAGTACTTCGCGGGTTTTTCCAGGAAAAATTAAAAAATATTTCAAAATATAAAAAAAAAAATAAAAATGCGCAAAAATGGAAAAACATTGAAAAAAGCAAAAAACGTACATCATAAAGTACTGTATTCATAAAAGTAATATTAGTGAATAACGATGTTAAGAATTCTTCAAGCGATAGAGTTCGTGACGTTTTTATCTTATTTTAAAATGCATGCTTTTGATCTGTCGGGTCGCGTTGCATTTCCGTTTCCTTATTTACGTTCTCTGTGCGTCATTCGGCTCGTTACGGTGACATAGTGAATGCTAACGTAAGCTCATATTTATAGTTTATTTAGTTCATTTATGTTGATAACGCACGCTACTGCCTACGTTTGGTAAGCGATGAGTGTTTATTCTCTTTATGTGTTCGTTTGTGTAGAGGTTGCACTTTATAGTAAATACTGTAGTTGTTGTTTGTTGTTGCTAACCCGCTAATGTCGGCTAAAAAATACAGTAAATTCATAGATTAAAGTTCGGCAAGTGTTTATATGTTAGTTGACTGACTTTAACATTGTTGTTGATTTATTATTCAACAGATACTGCATGATACACCATACATGAGCCAAAATAAATGTGAAGTTCAACGTGATGACTTGCGTACTCTTTCACCGGAGTCTTGGTGCAGATAACCAGTCCTAAGCACAAATTCTCAACAAACTTAAGTAATATTAGTTATTTAATGAATACACAATAATGTTAATAAGGATAATGTAATGTTAAATAATAGGAGAAAGGAAATAAAATATGCAAAAAATCAAAAAAAAAAAAAGGATTGTGTATGGTTACTGCGGCTATATTGGGGCGTACATAGAAATCTAGGAACTGATACCCTACTTCGCGGGTTTCAGACTTCGCGGGGGGTTGACATCCCCATTAACCGGGAAGTGGGGGGGGATCACTGAAAATTAACAAGTGATAAACCAATACAGTACAGCGTCAATATTTTATTTCGAGACAACAGTCCCTGAGCCATTCAGGATTCAGAGCATAATGCGCTGTAATATATATATATATATATATATATATATATATATATTATATATATATATATATATATATATATATATATATATATATATATATATATACAGTGGGCCCCCGTGTTAGGAACTTAATCCGTTCAGCTGCTAAGCTCGTAACTCGAATTGCTCGTATGACGGGCAATCCAAACCTATGTTAATTAGTGAATGCGTGCAAAAACCTTACGTAAAAACATCACGACTTTATACACATATTAAAAATTAGTAACATAATCTACTGTACAGTTAAATTAAATAACAAATATACAAAGGAAAAATGACATTTACCTTTGGGGCAACGTGACTTGAGCTGGGTGGAGGCGGAGGGGAGCAGAGACGAACCCGCAGAATTTATTTATTTTCTTAAACAAGAACATATCACCGGCGATTTCCTTCTCTTTAATCCATAATAGAAGAAGCCTCTCCATTTTGTTGTTGACCGAGGTCCGTCCCCTGGGAAGGAAAGTCTTGCCCTTAGAAGATTGCTGAGCGGTTACGGCCATACTCACGAGCAAGTTTAACTATGAGTGCACCTCCTTCGTATTTTTTTTTTTATTATCTCCTGCTTCATTTCTATTGTCATCATCCTCTTACTTCTTCCTTACCGCCACTAGCAATTTTAGAAGCCATGTCTAACAGATAAAGTTTGCAAAGCCTTCACAACACACCGACCAGCTGTGCCACCAAGCTAGATAAAGGCGTTCGGCCAATAGCATATCGGCATTTCTGTGATTGACGCGATGCCAGCCAATAGCATATCCGCATCTCCGTGACTGAGACCGGGACTCTGACCTTAATCGATCAATAGCATATCGGCATCTCCGTGACTGACACCGTGACTGAGACAGTGACTGTGACATTGAAAGAGCAATGGCATATCGGCGTTACCGTGACATGCGAGAACAGTTGATTTTGTTGATGCAGCAAAGCGAAAAAAAATTTTACGGACACATTGACTGGCATGTTGGGGCATCTTGGATTGTTCGTAAGACGAAAGGTTTGTGCGTTAAGAGGGGGACAAAAATCGCCGCGGTCCACGTTCGTAAGATGAAAAGTTTGTAAAAGAGGGAGTTTGTAAACCGGGGGCCCACTGTATATATATATATATATATATATATATATATATATATATATATATATATATATATATATATAAACACACTGTAAAAACTCTGTGAAGCAGTGAAAGATGAACCGCGATACAGCGAGGGATTACTGTATATATATAGGATTGTTGAAGATGTTGATTCCTGCTGAGCATCACTGTGTCACACCTCCTCCAGTGCCCATTGGTCAGCTGCAGGGTCATCAGCCAAAAACCACCATTCACCAAGTTTCACTCCTTTAATTCTAGAAAGTCTCCTAGTGGCGGAGCAGTGACAGGGATGTCTCCCTGTCACTCCCTGCAGCTGATGGATGTTGTCCTCCGTGGTTGTTGTCTGGGGGTTTAAGTTTGTTCATTCCTCCTGAAACAGAGCTACAAGCTCCCTTTTCTCAGCCTCCTCTGCCAGGTCCTTAGTTTCCTTTTTGATTCTACTTTCGGTGCATCCCATATTCCTCAGAAGGCGTGTGGTTGATGACCCCATGAAGCCATGGCATCCAACCTCCATTGGGCAAACAGGAGCCCTCCAGCCTACTGGCACTCAGCAGCAGTATTTGGCCTTCTTGCACTCGAAGGCAGCTTTGATCCCTTCCTACATGGGTATTGTGAGCTCAATGAGGATTGCTGCTCTTGCCTTGGCTGACCACATGTCTGGCCGCAGAGATGTGGGGGTAATCTCCGTGAGGAACTGAAAGCATCCTGTCAAGGTCGATCCTCATGCTCCATCCCTGTTCAGGGGAGAACGGCTTTGGTGTCAAAGTCAAGTTTATTGTCAATTTCTTCACATGTGCTTAACATACAAAGGAATCTAAATTGCGTTTCTCACTATCCTCTGCGTTTTACATGTACAATAACAAAGTACAGGTGCGCAAGATGAGACAATTCTAAAAACTATATTTTTATCTATAGTAATATAATGTGCAGTATGTTAGATCTACTTTGCCTAGTGTTGCTAAACTAATAACTAAAACTAAATACGAAAAACCAGGTATGGTAAGAGTACCCCAAGACAAGACATAAGTAGCAGCATATGACAAGACAATCCAACAGTACGAGACAAAGCAAGAAAACTCTGACTATGGTTGTCTTCCACATCTCTGACCAGCTGATTTTCCTGCTTGTAACTCCCTCCCAGGTTGTCCAGCTTCCTTGCCGACTGCGACATGGCTTTGATTTTATTGCGGTCCTCCTCCATCCTCATCACTCCCGCCACCACCATCTCCTCCCTTTCCTTGTGGTTGACGTTAGACCAGAAACGTGGTGAATCTCCCCATCCCAGGCCTGCTCTTCCTGTCTGGACTCTGCCCATTATCTCCTGATGTTGAAGCCCACTGATGGCTTGGTCAACCTCAGCCTGGGCATTCCACCTGCGGCCAGTCAGAACCTTGCCATTAGCATTCCTTACAGCCTTGTCTGTAGACTCCCTAAGCTCATGAAACCAGTCTGGCCTTTCCTTGCATGTAGCCTAGTTGTAGTGGTTTCACTGGTGGCTTTAGCGTGTTTTCACCAAAAAGGCTTCAGCTTCAGCACCGTGGCAACCCCAACCTCTTTCAGATGAATGAGTTGGCTTTCCCATCCATCTTACTCATGGTTGATTAAGGGAGCTCACTCATTTTTAGGGTCTGCATTACCTTCTGGTAGAGTGTCAACTGGTAGCACCAGACCTTGTACTTTCTAGGGAGTTGGCTATGATTGAGCCTAGCCAGGCCATTGTTGAGCTGTTTTATGATGTCAGACAGCTCTGCAGTGTACTGCCTCCCCAGGCTTGTGATGGATTGCTCTGCAAGGAGCATCTTCTCTTCACCAACGACAAAGGTGGCACTGTCTTCTCTGACTCCTCTCCTGAGTGACAGGGTGACTTGGACGGCTTGATCTTCATTCTTGCCCATGACATCAACTCATCCATCCTCTTCAGCAGTCTTGATGTACATGCTGCTGTCTGAAGGATGGTGGTAACGTCGTCCATATCGCTCCTTAGAGGGGAGAGCTGCTGACCAGTTGGTAGTTTGCTCCCTCCTACCAATTGCCTTGCACCGATGAGAATGCTGCTCAAATGCTGCTACAAACAGTATAATAGGAGAAATAGCGCATCCCATCGCAATTGCTACTTCAAGCTGCTGCCACCCAGTAATGAAGTCCTGCACTGAGAAGCACATCTGCAGGTTGTAAATATACAGTGCTACCATGTTCTTGACGCAGATGGGCAGGTGGAAGAAGTCCATAGCGTAGTTGGTATATAGTGCTTTTCTACCTTGGGTACTCAAAGCGCTTTACCATGTTCTTGACGCAGATCGGCATGTGGAAGAAGTCCATAGCGTAGTTGGTATATAGCGCTTTTCTACCTTGGGTACTCAAAGCGCTTTACACAGGGTTCATTGTCTTGCTCAAAGACACTTCAACGTGGTCTTGATGGTTGGGGGATGGAATCCAGAGCCTCTCAGCTGGGAGATGACCATTCTACCACCGAGGCATTACGCCCCTACAGATTTTCATAAAAGTTCAGTGTGAGTGCCGCCTGTGACTGAACGTTGATGGCCGTCCTGGCGATTTAGGCATGCATAAGCAGCCCTTTCCTTGAAATTTATGGTGCCAAGTCCTAATTTGTTTTGTAGTTAGTGCCTTCTTTGCAAAATTTGTGAAGGCACCCTACACTGTATTCGATGTTTGAGTACAAACATACTCTAACACACAAAGTGCTTTTTCTTTTGAAGTGAATGGCATTTCTTATCCTGAAAAGATAGAACTGCCAAACGATACACACAAAAAACATGACGTTATTCCAAGGATTCCAACAATTTGAGGTAATTTCAATGAAAATTGTCAAAATGATTGGCCTACGAAATGGCGTCAAACATTTTGGAACACCCTGTGTGTGTGTTTTTAGATATATATATATATATATATATATATATATATATATATATATATATATATATATATATATAGAGAGAGAGAGAGAGAGAGAGAGAGAGAGAGAGAGAGAGAGAGAGAGAGAGAGTCTGTCATTTTAATATTAAGTTAAAATTGCTCTGCATAGTTTTACCAGCGCCAATTTGCCAGTGGCCAAGGGCCAGCAAGGCCTTCTCTGCTTGCCTAAAATATGCTTATATTATCATAACTACAATAAACTATAATAACATTTTAAATAAATGTGTATATTTTATCAGTGGCGAGCTGTGACTTTCACACATACGCCTTCTGTGATGTCAGGCTCTCGAATAAACAACAAGCGCACACTTACGCATGACTGCTACCCAGGCTGTTTTCTGGAGCTTTTAAACGTCAATAAACCCGAATCGGCCATTAAAACTTGTCATTGTACGTGGTGCTGTCAAAACTTGAAAAAATTAATAATTTAAAATTAATATCCATGAAATTTATTGGTCAAAATTACAAATCGCATTACAAATTTACTCTTGATTGAATATGAACGAAATAAAATAACACAAACGTATTAAAAATGAAACAATAAATTAAGAAAAGGTTTGCACCCACCAAAACAAACGTCAGTCACAATCGATCAGTCTTTTCAATACTGATCAAAGATTTTTCTTGACCTCTTCATGCTCAAGCTTTCTCTTCGCACTGAGATGTAGAGTGTATCCACTCGGGTGTACCCAAAACTTTTTTAAAAGCACCGTAGGGCTTTGAGGAGCTCTCTTTACCTTTGAACTGAGAAGTACAATACTGCATATCCACTTGGGTGTCCCAAAAAGTTTTTAAAAGCACTGAGGAGCTGTTTTTACCTTCGAACTGAGATGTACAACACTGTATATCCACTCGGGTGTCCCAAGAAGTTTTTAAAAGCACCGTAGCGCGTGTGTCCAGCCGTCCATACGGTGTCTCGTTGCTGCCTTGGTTAAACAGTTGAAGTTTGCAAATTCAGTGTAGCTCCAACACCAAATCAATCCTTTGCAAACAAAAGGCATTCCCAGCAGAACTATTTGCCAGGGTTAGCTCACGCCCCTTGTAGCCCAGTCAGAAATATGGCCACGTCGGGACAGGTTAGCTAATAGCTACCCTATACCTCTAGCCAAAGCCAACACCACATAGCTTGCTTGTTGAGCATTGCATTTGGTTACGCTCCTTGCAGCGCTATAGTTTTATGTTAGAGTGTTTAGCCAATCAGAATTCAGCTAAATTGTGTCACCATGCAGTGGAAAATCTGACTTCTGCGCAAGCTCAGATGGATGTCAGTGGCCCTAATGCTTAATACACAGCTGGAATAGTCAATCGAGCCATACTTTCGCTATCTAGAGGCCTCACATTGAACGTGACGTGACTGGATGCTTACTGCACAAAGGCGGTGCTATATTGAACCACCATGTTTAACGTTGGAAGTAGTTCAATAAAGTTAATGATGATCGTGGTGGGGAAGGTTGCATGCACAATATAGACACAATAAAATAAATAAAAACTGAGAAAATTGCATTATTCTTTGGTAAACATTTGCTGTGTTTCACAGAAGAATATTTTTGGTTGGATTTGTTTTTTTTTACGACCATCAAAAAAGAACCCCCCCAATACACATGCACACCTACACGCACAAACACACACACCACCCCAATCCAGAGAAAACTACCCCAGAGGCACACAAGGGTCTTAAAACTGTCAAAATGATTCCACATTGATGAACTTAAAGAGAGACCATAATTATCCTGCCACAGTACTTTTATTTTGTGCCTTCCACCTTAATGAGATGTGTGGAGAAAAGAACAAACTAAGTTGGCCATGGGGTGCGAAACCATATCATACGTTTACGAGTATTTGCAAAACAACTTGCCTTTATAATATAATGCAACACTGAGCATGGACCTGCTGAGCATGTGAGCTTTAGAGGAATTTTTAATTGTTGCAGGTGGTTTGGCGCAGAAAACAGCAGTGATGCTTAGTGATCTGCAAATAAAACTCTATAGCATGCATGTGCGAATGGGTACACAAACAAGAGTGCTGGGTTACAAGACAGCTGTATCTGGGATTTCTGTGCCAAGTTCAAGGCCCAAGTTAACAGCATGACCTTCTGTTATGGTTTTGGAGCATATAGGAGCCTGTCGAACAGTCAGTGTAGTTATCGGGCATTCCACAAAAGACCGTATTACATATATTTATTTATCTATCCATCCATCCATCATGAGCATATGGTCCGCCCAACATAGCACAAGTTTCACGAGTGCACAATGATCAGTGTGGGAGTTAGCATGAATAGTTATTCTATGCATTTGAGTTCATCCACCAAACAGAAAGCACCAGCAAATACATTGAAAGAACGTCCAGAATACAGCAGCTTCCTTGTATCACGGACTACCCGTTGATTGCGTTGTGTTGTTGCCTATTGTTAATCGACCTTGTGCTTGGATCGCTGTCCTGCATTATACTTGACTGGGAAGAGTTATTTGCATTCAGAAAAGTGTGTAAGTGTTGGATTTTGGCCCTGAAGTCCGTAATGTGCAGTGCTTGTGTCATTCTTATGGTTCGGCGCTAATGGACTTTCCACTTCCAGCTGTGGCCTCCTTGATTAAGTCTGTGGAAGCCTGGGGTAATTAACTGGTGTTGATATCTTTGCCCAAGTTTTGTAGATTCCGCGCCTGGCGAAATGTATATGTATTTGCTCGCTCTTTCACTCGCTTGACGTTATGTATGCTTTCAAAGGTTGGTCTCTCAGCTGTGCTGCATTCGCGTAAGCAACCAGTAAACAATATAAACAATATCTATAAACTCTTTATCTATATATAATCTATATCTATAAACAATACAAATTTCAACGAATGTATACATTTTACAGATTTATGCAGATTATAGGTTAGTCTGAAAATAATAATTTAAGGCATAAAAGTGCATGAAATAAAAAGATGTATTGATCCATATTTAAAATGTTAAAGTTTTTGAACAACTGAACCATTCGATGACAATTCCTTAGGTAGGTCAGATTTAACATCCAATTTCGATGGCCGCTTATCCTCGCCAATCCCAGCTAACTCCGGGCAGTAGGCAGGGTTGCGGGTAACTGGTTGCCAGCCAGAGAACTCACGCAGGCTTGGGGAGAAAAAGCAAACTCCAAACAGTAAGACCAGAGCCAGCTGGATTCAAACTTGGGTCCTTTAATTGTGAGGCGGATGTGTTAACCAATGTGCCACTGAGCTGCCATTGTAAATGTAATTTATCATAATGTTAATTCATGTCAAAATAATATTTTTTTCCAACAGTGAAAGGGGCTTTTCCCCTTCTTTTTTTTTTTTTAGATCATTATTTTATCACAATAGTCCTAAGGGAATGTTTGAATGCAGTGCAAAAATAATTCCATGCTCAATCTCCGAACTAGAAAAAATCTGAATGAAAACAATATCAGTCTAACAATATGTTACAAATGTGGGCTCTCCATGTTTTTGCCATCTGTTTAATAGGTCAAGTTCACACTTTTGGCCATCTCTATAGGCACAGTACATGATGAACAGCTTCCCTTTCCTGCCATTCTGCAGCTGCAGCCGAACCCTTAGCTCTTCATGCAGTAAATTTGAACCTTTGTACTCCAGAAGGATCCTATCAGCAGCTGGTGTGGGGATTACACAGCGCCTGGCTGCTTGAGAGCTCTCCTACACTCCAGCAAACCACAAGAGGGGAAGAATCTTGGAAGAAAACTTTAGGGAGGTTCTAACCAGAGACCACATGAACATTTGTAACAAATTATATACTAATTTCCGGACTATAGAGCGCACCTGATAAGCCGCAACCCACATTTTAGAGGAAAACCGATTTTGTACATACACAAGCCGCACCTGCATACAAGCTGCATGTGCCCACATTAAAACATGTAAACATATTTACAAAGAAAGACGGTACACAGAGAGAGTTTTCAAAGTTTTAATAATATAACTTAACAATAATAATATAACTTTCTTCCCAAACGGTGCCTGTGACAGGGCAGTAAAACGGTAGCAACATGGTAGTAACACGCTAGCAACGTGGTAGCAACACGCTAGCAGCATGGTAGCAACACGCTAGTAACACAGTATAACAGGTCTGGTAAAACAGGTCCGGTAAAAGAACATACTGGTAAAAATCACGGTAAGCCGTCTTCATCTTCCTCCTTTGAACTGAAGCCTGTGACAGGGCAGTAAAATGGTAGCAACATGGTAGCAACACGCTAGCAACAGGGTAGCAACACGCTAGCAGCATGGTAGCAACACGCTAATTACACAGTATAACAGGTCTGGTAAAACAGGTCTGGTAAAAGAACATACTGGTAAAAATCACGGTAAGCCGTCTTCATCTTCCTCCTTTGAATTGAAGCCATCAAAGTCATCTTCCTCAGTGTCGGAATGAAACTGTTATATAAGACGTCGTCACACACTCCCTCAGCCTCTCCTTCGTTGTCACTGTGCCCTCCTCTCCAACACGCAGCAGACCGGCTTTTCGGAACCCGTTGGTGATGGTGATTTTTTTGACGCTCCCCTACGCTGTCAGGATCCACTTGTGAAAAAGTTGCCTTTCGCATGCGGCCAGTTTTAGTGAAAGATTTCTCGCCGCTGGTCATCCAATTCTCCCATTCAACACGGAGCGCCACTTTAAATGCACGATTCACACTAATGTCAAGCAGCTGCAAATACTTTGTTGTGCCCCCAGGAATCACAGCTGGAATGGAGTTTGTCCTGCGTCATATGCCTTTCTTTTTGCATTTTCCATGATGAGGGTATGTTCACGCTAATTTAATTTATGCACAAGACAGGAAATTGCACTCTTCCTCGACGCATATATTCCACCGGTCTTAATCTTACCTTTTCTACTCGAGCGCCCCTAGCGGCCGTTAGAAAAATTACATAAATTGGCCGCATCACTGAATAAGCCGCAGGGTTGAAAAAAGTAGCGGCTTATAGTCCGGAATTTACGGTATATTATTTTTATCAAATGCACTTATTTTATTAGGATAAAGAATACATTTTTCGTCATTATTCATACCTGTTCAATTATGAGATGAGCTGGTGTGCCTGCTGCAGTGTATGATTTTGTGGTGATCAGTGTTGGGAGTAATACATTACATTATTGGAATTATTGTTATGCATTACTTTTTGCTGTAAAGCGGTAGTGTAATGCACTACACACATAAAAACATAGTAACATTTTACTTGGTACAATTGAAAGTGACGCAAGGCATTACAATGCATTTTTAACCTGAAAGTGGTGGGGTTTTTTTTCCCTAAATTTGCCCAAATCATCGCGAGATGGAGGAAAAATACATCCACAAGATGGACATGCACCCATTATTTTAAGTTCATCAGAGATTAAGACAGGAACAATAGAATAGTTAGGTGCACTTTGGGGTGACACCTAAAGAGCTGTTCACTTCGCCAAATAGCACTAGTAAGATGACAAAACATTGAGAGCGAAGCCATAGTAACGTGAAGTTAACCAAAAGAAAACACATGGAGTATTGAGTGGGAATAAAACAAAGCAGACAAAATGATTTTTCTCTTGCTCAGGGATGCCACTTCCAGCTCAAGAGATTAGGAGACTTGTGGTGAGGTATGTTGTGCTTAGAAGATGTGGTGCTGCTTTCCACAGCGGATTCGCCAGCATTTTGAAACTAGCTATATTGACAAGATAAGCTAACACTAATTTTCACTGTACATTTGCTGGTCTATAAAAATCTGTGGTCAATATGTGTCAAGATGAAGCCTACAAAAATTCATGTTAAACAGTACCTTAAACACAATAACGATGATGTAGGCTAGCTGCTAACGTTAGCCCCACCAATACAATCCATTTTTCAAACATCTATCCCTAACCTAACCCTAACCTTAACATTGAAATTATGGAATGCACAAACAGTTTTTTTTCTAAAGCATTAACAATGCATCACTATGTCGTGAAGCTAAATAATAAAGGGATTAAAATACCAAAAAAATATTTTGTATCTTGTCTTTAAAGCTTTACAATATTGTATAATACAGACATTTTTAGGCTTAACTCTACTGGATGTATAATGAGCATAACGAGCTTCATTTGGAATGGCAAATCCATATTTCCAGTTGTGTTGTTATGGGTATGTTTTGGCAGTTGAGAGTAATATAAAAGTAATGCAACTGTAGTGTAATGCCTTACATTTTAAATATAGTAATATTGTAACTCATTACTCTGAAATGACAGTAATAAGTAATAAATAATGCATTACCATTTTAAAGTAACTTGCCCAAAACTGGTGGTGACATCAAGCTATGCGCACAAGACTTTCTCATTCTTGTTCCTGATGTGGCCAAGCTGTTATAAATCCTCTCCCTACATTTCTAATGATCAAAGCAATGAAACTTATTTACAGTAGTTGGGTCATACTATGTTAATGAATCAATTGTAAAAATATAGGTTTTGGGCTTGTGTCTTGGTTCGCCCCTCGTCAAAATAATTGACCTGCTTTGCCAGACATTGCGTGTTGCATACAATTCTTGTCCACAGTAAAATATTTCAATAATACAGTGAACTCTCTTTATATTGTGGTTCAAGTTTCATGGTTTAACTATATCGCCCCTTTTACTGTAATATTAAAAATGAATTGAAAAAAAATCAGATTTTTTTTTTCTTTTTAAAAAAAAACCTCCATTTCCTATCATACCCCTTTTCTCTGGGTTCGTTTTGCTGTCATCTGATTGGTACAGTAACATCAACCTAGCGAGCTGATTGGCCGAGACACCTGTACTATATAATGTAGCATTCGAGCTTGCAGTGTGCGCATCTCACTCTCTACTCAACACTTGCGCCTCGTGACTACTTGTTAGATTTGTTTGCTTGTAACGCCCTAGAAATGTCTCCTAAATGTCCTGCATCTTCTAAGTCATCTAGTCCAGTGGTCCCCAACCTTATTCTCAACACGGAACTGGTCAAAGCTTAAGAAACTAATGGGAGCCCTTAGCTTGCTTGGGTCTCGAAAATACTTTTGAAGTTGCCACCTCAAACATTTACATGAATTACATTAATGAATTCAATCATATATCTGAATTACTAATCTTATTCATTTCAATACAAAATGTTAATTAGATGCAAAGAATACTTATCGATGCAAAACCTTTGCACATATTAACATATACATACCAAACCTATTTAAAATTTTGAGGATAAGAACATTACCTATTATCCACAGTCACAAGTTGGTGGGGATATTATCATAAATGACATCATTTTTTTACAAAGAAAGTACAATTTAAAGACACATGGGCCACATTTCACAGGGAGACAAAACGACATGTGTGTCACTGACTGCTCTCAAATAAAGCCCCACCACCACATTCGTGGCGCCAAAAAACAAAGATCAAGCCAAACAAAGCACAAATGAATGAACTGTTCAAAGATAAACTGAATCATTTCCAAAACATCATTAATTAGGGTGTGGCCCACACGGCCTGGAACTAGTTGATCCAGGGACCGGTACTGGGCCGCAGACTGGAGGTTGGGGACTTCTGATCTATTGGACAGGAAAAGTATAGGAAGATGAGTGTGAGTGTGAGCCTATCGGCGTGAATATAGTATCACGATGTACCTGACCAACATTGAAATTGTTCTGAATAAGCTGAAGCAACAGAAGCCGAATGCAAGTTGGACATAAATTGTGGCCTAATTCGTGCACAACTATGCAGGCTTCACATCCAACCAAGTCCACCTCTTGGTCATGGATGATTCCATGAGACTGGCCTGGCTGCTAGCTACTGAATGCCAGCTACGGAAAGCTTCTCCAACATGACATCAGACGTCAATAACGGGCACAACGGAGGTCAGTTCAGGCTCACAAGATCGCCGCTAACATGGTGAGATCGATCAAGTTCAGTAACCATGTCCATGGAGAGTCAAATGGCATTTAAAGGCATTTTGTTTAAGAAGAAGCAGCGCAAGCATCTCCACATCACAACCCTGTCAGAACCTCCAGCAGAAGTCAAGTCATAAGGGAGCGTGTGCGAGAGAAAGAATGAAAATTCAAAGTTTTACTGAACATATTATATTTCACTTTTATGTATGTGCAATGTCTGTAAGGGAGCAAATCTTACTTCATGGAATCACTGGGGATTTCTGGTCCCAATAAATGCGTTGAGGGACCACTGTAATTGTAAAGAATAACGCTAACTGCTTCAACTATCTTTGCCGATCACACGTTATTTTCAAAACCGTAACCCCACAACAAACAAAGGTTCACTTGAGTCATTGTCACTGTATTTCATATGACCATACATCAGCAAGTTTGTGACCAAATTCTGTGCGGTGGAAAGGGAGAGAGAGAGGGCGGTGGGAGAGAGTGTGTGAGAGAGCGAGAGAGAGAGAGAGAGAGAGAGAGAGAGGAGAGTGAGAGAGAGGACTGGGCGAAAGAGTTGATAATCTCCTGTAGTGTGTTGGTGTGCATGGACAAGACATTGTTGTCTTGCAGTGTCATCTTGTGGTTTTTCTGCATTTGTTGAAGCGCATGTGCCTTTTACGGAATTTTGGGATTAGATACATGCTTGTGTGTCACCAAAAAAACAAAAAGTTAAAAAACTAAAAAGCACGAGTGACACAGACATTTGTTTTTAATCTGAATAGACTTGACATCGTGATTCACCATGTTGTTTGGTGATGTCTGCAGCTCAGAATTGTTGATGCGACACTGTGCAAGATTTCGACCGTTTTTCATTAAAAAGGAATGAATTGAATGATTATAAATTTCAAAAGCTTGAAAATAAATGTGACCAACATACGGTGTTCCCAAAGTACAAATGAAAAAAAAAATCTTACATCTAGTTATCATTAAATTATATTACAATGGTAAATGCAGCACTTCCTGCTGTTCGTAATGAAAAACTGTCAAATCTTACACAGTGTCCCATTAAGTGGTTATACGTACTCAACTGAACCAACCATCTTTTTCCTGTTATTTGGGTGGTATATTTTAAAAAGAGAACAGCTATGGTTTGGTCATGATTAAACATCATGTTATTAGGATGGAGGTAATACTTTTTTTTGTATAATAGAAAATGGCAGTTAAAATGTATTTACTGTAATTTCTATGGTTCAGTAGTCTAAATATCATCATCATCATCAACATTTTTTATATTTCTTCATATTTATAGGTAGATCTGTTTGTGTAAACATGAATGATAGATTTATTTGTGAAACTACAATTTAACAAGTGTCCTTTTTACTTTTTCTGTTTGTTTTTTATTTCAGTGAACAATGTGAAGTTGCCTATGCAGACCAACGGACAGGCAGGCAGTCAGACAAATAAAAGCAGACCGACAGAAGAGCGTTATCTTCCAAAATTCTGTTGGTGAAAGGTAATCATTGCTTCAAGGTATCCAAATGAGTGTTATTGTTGGGGGCATCATTATATGGTTGTTTAAATTTGAACCAGATATTTAAACCAGATGACCAACAACAATGAAGCACAGAAGGAATTGAGTCATGCTCCAAAATAAATAAATAAATAAATAACATGTGTGACACCATAAAACGTAGTGCAGTAAAATACAAATGGCAGCCCGGCTGCAGCTTGAGACTAGCAGACAGGCTAAGTCTTGATTGATCACAGACTGTGATGTTTGACTTCATGAGTCATTTATCTGCAACGCTGCTGTTGTAAAATACAAAGTGCTCTGGTGATCAAACTACAAAAGCAGCAAGCCAACTGCTGATGTTGATGATGTCATGGTTTTTAGAGCAGGAAGAAACACTTAGACCATTAGATTTTAGTGAAAAAACTGCACAGCTGACATATCCCCTCAGCTAAAATGTATGTGTTTGAGTAGTCTAAGTAATGCATGTTCATAGTTTCAAGAATAATTTGGATATCCTCAATAAAAAAAGGGCCTGGTTCTTTTTTATGGAACAAGTCTTGATTTAGAGTATAGAAGAGTTATTTACCTTTTGGTCCTAAGTTCTTTCTGAAAGGGGCGCTGCAGCGCCTGGCCGTGGGACGTGGAGGACGACTGCCCAGGCTCAGCTTGAGACTCGGGGGCCAACTGCAATGCAGCAACTAGAAACTCAAAGAGCAGCAGCAGCACCATGACTAAGGGATTCGAGGGCAGCAGCAGCGCTGGGCCTAGTGATTCGGAGAGCCGTGGCAGTGACTTTGGCCTGTGGCTAAGAGAATGACTGCAGTGGCCCGGCCTATGGCTGGCCTATGGCGCGGAGGGCGACAGCAGCGGCTCGGCCTGTGGCTTGGAGGGCGACTGCAGCGGCTCGGCCCGGGGCTCGGAGAGCGACTGCAGCGGCTCGGCCCAGGGCTCAGAGGGCGACTGCAGCAGCTCGTAGAGCGACTGTAGTGCCATGACTGAGGACTTAGGAGACGTGTGCCGTGCCTGGACTGGGGACTTGGGAGAAGTGAGCTGTGCCTGGACTTGGGGAGTCGGATGCCGACTACAAGCACAGTTGTCCGGGACCAGAATGTCGAGCCGCCGGGGCGTACGTTCCAGATTGTCCAGCTGTGGAGGCGCAGTGTCTGCAATTTCCAGCTGTGAGGGCGCAGGATCCAGAATGTCCAGCTGCGGGAGTGCAGGGACAGGGATGTTCAGTCGCAGGGGCACAGGGACGCTCAGTTGCCAGAGCGCATGGACCGGGACGCACTGTTGCTGGGGAGCTGGGACAGGAGCGCACTGTTGCCAGGAAGGTGAGACAAGGACCTCCAGCTTGTCTGACTGGAGACTAGGGACAGGAGCAGTAGCCACATCAGCCTGTCGCCTGGAGGGTTGGGAAACACCGAAAATGCGAGGAGTAGAGGTCACGGCATACAAGGGGTGCATAATCGAAGTCAAAACAGAACGGTGGGATGCAAAACAACTCAAATTGGAAAGGGAACTGTCAATATCTAAATCAAAATCATCATTGTCCGACTTGGAAGAGCACGGGCTAGGAAAAAAAATTTAAAAAAATCTGTGTCTGAATCAAAATCTTCGGAAGGAAAACGACTTGGGTAAACCAAATCAGGACCAGAATTGGAATGAAACAAAAGGGGGTAAATCATTTAAGTCAGAAAATTGGTAATCTAGTGTATTGTGAGGTCTGGTGATTGCGGGTGCTCAGGCGTGCTTTCAGTGGGAATGTAATCTTCCAAGCCAGAAAAATCAGAGTTGCGAAAAACGTGTGGGGGCAAGACAGCAAGATATAGCAGCTCAGATGGATCAAGAGGGAACATCGAAAGGAGAGATGTGAAGGAAAGAGACTGGACTCACACGGGGGGACAAGGATAAGCGACTGGCTGATGACGTTGACTGGCAGAGTGCGTTGACTGGTGGAACACGTAGGTGGGAGCTACCTGCAGGGTCCCTTGTTGGGGTCATTCTGTCATGGTGGGGCATGAAACGTAGAGGCGAGGAAGGAAGGGGACAAAGTCGGGAGATGATGTGCTCAAAACAAGATGGCAAAAAATGAGGGCGAAGACCCGAACAAGACTCGAAAGGAAAACCAGACGAAACCAGACTAATTCGGGAAAAACGCAACAGCTGGACGGGAAACAGAAGGCAGAGGAAACCGACTGGAGGAAAACAACGGGACGGGGACACGCAGACGAGTGGAACAAATCATTCTGCAACAAATAAGTCTGCGACAGACAAACCCGAGGAAAACAGAACATGAACCCAAAAAGAGGTAAACAGAAACCTAACAAAACAGAAACCCGAAAGCTCACAACATCAAAAAACAACTAACCCAAACAGACATGACAGTTGTTGTATCTGGCATGACGCCTTTGCTGACGTTTTCATTTGTGTTTGGTGGGTGAACTCAAATGCATAGAATAAATAGTGCACAACTGATCATTGTGCACAGTTGTGAAACTTGTGCTGCCTGTCCCCCACCTTCTTTTATTTATGACTGGCATACAAACCTTCTATTTCCTCTTTATTTTCCGTTTTTATTTGCTATTGGCATACAAACCAGAAACTGGCTCGGCTGCACATAAAACACAAATTGACATCCAAGACATGATTTTGAATTATCTTGGAGGTTTTCCTCTTTTGCTTTCCATAACTAAGGAAAAAATGACGGCCTCCATCTAAGCGGTTGTTTCCAAATTGAGATTTTGTTGATTTGGTCACCAGACCTTTGTGATTATGTGTCCTTGAGCAAGGGACTGAACCCCCAGTTTTTTTTATGGAAAGTAAGTAAGTAAATAGTGTAGTCACTGTAAATTGCTTTGAGTTCATTGGAAGATTTTAAGGTAGAAAAGCATGATGTATAAGTTCCTTTTACCATCATTATTTTCTCTCTGGTTTTTCTGTTGAGATGCCACTCGTCCTAAAATCGTGCACAGTTCAGCAAAGCTGCTAAAAACATAATATTTTGCACTATCATGCTCAAATGCATACAGTACAGTTTCTTCCACTCTATATACTCCATAATATGCACAGAATGTTACTCAGATCAATTTTTAGTGGTTTATTATTACATTTCTTATTGCTCTATTACTGTTTTTTCTTTTTAATTGCTACTTCAATATTTGCTCGATTGTGGAATACAGTCTGCTCAGGCAAATGAAGAATAAGAATTTCATTATGTAGTACAGTCAGCCCCCTGCTTACGAGCATCCTGATTTGCGAACATTCCGCCTTACGAGCGTGGATCAGGGAGAATTTTGTCCTCCGCTTACGAGCAAACCTCTCGTCTTGCGAGCATTCGACAAACCAGCCATTGAGTATGTAGAAATGTTCTCGCCTAACTGCGTCAATATATTCAGCAGTTGCGTCATCTACAATCATTAATAGTTACTTATGGCGGTAACGTGAACGCTATTGGTCTTACAATCTCACACTGACTGTCTCACTCACGGTGTCTAAATATATTACCATTTAAGTGTAGTGTTTGTACAGCTAAAGGGAAAAACAGCTGACATGAAATTAAATGTGCCGATTGCAGGACAAAGAATTGTCATTGGTTTAAATGTGTGTTTTTTTTTAATTAATTGTCAATACATTCCAACCGTTTAAAAAAAAGTGCGAATAATTATCAGTCAGTCAAGGAGACGCCAATATGCTATTGGTCGATTAAGGTCACCCGGTCTCACTCACGGAGATGCTATTGGCCGGCGTCACACGTCAATCACAGAAATGCCGATATGCTATTGGCCGAACGCCTTTATCTAGCTTGATGGGACAGGATGGAAGGAAGTAGACAAAATGAGTGAAAAACGGAATGTTTTGAAGACTTTGCAAACTTTATCTGTTAGACATAGCTTCTAAAATTACTAGCAGCGGTAAAGGAAGAAATAAGAGGATGATGTTTTAGTATCTCCGTGATTTGCACCATGACTGAAAGAGTTACTGTAACACTGTAAGACCAATAGCCTATATGCGTTGCTGTATTAACTCAAGAGGTTAATCTCTGCACCCTATTACGGGTGATGATACAGCGCCATATAATGGTTGCTAGACAAGATTGCATGTCAGGTTAGTCGGCGATCTCCCGATATGCATCGGGACAGCGTCATTGTTGCATTTTTGTGAGTTGTAACCAAAGGTGAACTGACGCTCGAACAAGCCATAAGTGTGCTGCCTAGTAAATGCAACACACACAACCACCTCTCCGCTTCCACCGTGCTCAATTCACGTCGGGAAAAACAGTTGACATGAAATTAAGTGTGCCGATTGCAGGACAAAAAATCGTCACAGATTTAAATGTGTTTTAATCAATAAGATGTCAATACATTCCAACCGTTTAAAAAAAAAGTGCAAATAATTATCAGTCAGTCAAGGAGACGCCAATATGCTATTGGTCGATTAAGGTCACCCGGTCTCACTCACGGAGATGCTATTGGCCGGTGTCACACGTCAATCACAGAAGTGCCGATATGCTATTGGCCGAACGCCTTTATCTAGCTTGATGGCACAGCTGGTTGGGATGGAAGGAAGTAGAGAAAACCCTGACTGAAAAAGTTACTTTGACACTGTAAGACCAATAGCATATCTGATTTACCGTATTGACTTAGAGCATTCATCTCTGCTCATCTCTGCTTATCTCAGCACAAGTCACGTCTTTTCAAAGGTAAAAGTCATTTATCCTTTGAATTTGTTAATTAATGCAACTGTACAGCAGATTATGTCACTTAATATTAATTTATGTATACAGCGTGATGATTTTACCTAAGGCTTCTGTGCGCGTTGCACGCACTCACGAATTAACATGGGTTTGGATTGCCCGCTATACGAGCAATTCGAGATACGAGCGTAGCCGCTGAACGGATTAAGTTCGTAACCCGGGGGCCCACTGTATTACCATGCATATGACAGTCAAACTCTTGAACTACTATATATATATATATATATATATATATATATATATATATATATATATATATATATATATATATATATATATATATATATATACACACACACACATACAAACACACCCACACACACACCAACGTATGTACTGTACATACAGTATATGTATAAAACACACCCATACATAGAGTATTCAGTGTTCCCTTGCTACTTCGTGCTACTTCGTGCTACTACGAGGAGTGCCTGTGGCATGTGTATTTACAGTTTAGTCATCTGTTTGCCATGCAGGCAATATAGTTTTTTTTTTTTTTTAATGGAAAAAAAAACGGAACCACTGAAGGCACGAAAGAGGAAGCACGGAGGAAGCACTATGTGACTCTTTGTGAGTCATATGTGACCAACAAACAAATGAGTAAAAACAATACTATTTTAATTTCAAACTGATATTATTGATAGATTTCCATAAAGTGTTATGTTGAAATTGATACCCTTGTCAATATCTCATCTAAAATGAACCAAATGTGTACATTTTCATGCTAAATGCTATTTCAAGATGTCACCAGGTGAAGAAACGCATGTTTTAAAACAAATGTTGAAAACAAGAACAGAAAATACATTTTTAGAAGAGTATAAATGGAAAAAAAAGGCTCCCAGTCATACTGGGTTTCTGAACATCATGGTCAAGAAGAAAAACCTGCGTGAGGACCTGTGTTAGAATCTTGTGTGTGGCCACAGCAAGGGAAAAGCGTACCATTTCCGAGCAGTTTGGTCTCCCAGTGGCAACCATCCAGAGCATCATAAACAACCACATGAGGTTCAACACTGTTAAAAACCTTGGCAGTTATGGTAAGAATTGTAAGGTGTCTCTCAAACCTGCTAGGAAAGTATGCTGAGAGGTTAACGTCAACCATCAGACCCCAACTATGGCCCTAATAGAAAAACTTGAGCAGGCAGGAATGACTCTCAAGGTCTAGCATTGAGTGGCTCAGTAAGACAACCTAAAAAAAACTAAAAAAAAACATGTTGAGGCTTGTCTGGCTTTTGACAGAGGTCACTTCCAGCATGACTCTAGATTTTGGTTAATGAGTTATTTGGGCCTATGAATGCTGAGTAACTCTGGAGAAATAAAGGAGACGCTTATTGCCAAAAAATACAAACCCCTACTAACATGATAATAGGCATGATAATGACAATATAGTTTTATGGGAACGCTTCTCCTCCAGAGGCACAGGGAACCTTGTCATAGTAGGGGAAATTATAAAGGAAGGAGGATTACACCGCAATCCTTCACAAAAACCTGAAGGAGTCTGCCGAGAAACTCCAGCTCAGCCACAATTTGTCACGATATGGGCATAGCGAGTGGCATGGCGAGTGGAGTAGTGTGCAAGAGGATGGACCAAGAGTGCGAGGAAGCCAGAGGTCACAATGAATCAAAAGAACGAGAGGGCTAAACTAAACTTACGGGGAAGGGCAGCCGTGAGACTGGAGAACACAATGAACGAGACAGCGAGGAAATCATGGCATGGGGGGTGACCATTACAGTAATCCGACGACTGGCAGTGACAAACCTACAGCTTGAATCCACAACACTAATTACAAATAAGGCGAAACAGCTGGGAGAGAACAAGAGGCAGGGGAAGCTGATTGGGTGACAAGCAAGGGGCAGGAACACGCAGGCAACAGGTGGACGAAATCAAACTAACTGACAGGGAGGAGAGGCAGACGCGGTAAGGAAACAATCCTCTCTGAATATCTAAACAACCAAATTCGCCACAACTCAACCCACAAGAGAAGAAAAACCCAGGCAGAACGTGACACAATTGGATGGTCCAGAAAGACAATTAACCAAAAGAACTTGGAAGATGAGAAAGGTGGCTCAGAAACCCACCAACTTAATCCATCTTGAGGCCTTTGCCTGGGAACAATGGGCCAATGTTCTACAGGAGCAATGCAGAATGCTGGTTGACACATAAAGGAATGGTCTGCCGGTAGTAAAAAAAAAAAAAAAGGCTATGGTATTTCATTATGAAGACATTGGACTAGGATATGAATGATTTTGAACATAGCATTTTTTTGGTTTTCCATCAATGAAATACCTGTTGGATTTTCCGTTTCTCCAATTGTTTGTTGTTTTGATTCTTTTACTTGTTTGTCACATACAACTCATGAAGAAACTTGCATAAATGTAAAGGTTTTGTTACAAAAATGAAATAAAAAATCCTGGGGTATGAATAATTTAGGGAACAAGTGTGTATATATATATATATATATATATATATATATATATATATATATATATATATATATATATACACACACACACATATATATAATTACACATTTGTTTCATCTTCAGTTTATTTTTGTAATTTTGCATACACGCTGAATTTGTGTGCAGGGTAAGAACATTTCTACAAATAGAACCTGCCTACACTCCTTGGCGTTTAACTAGCTAAGTAACTAAGTATTTGAGGCGCGTATTTGAGCTTACTAACTAAGTATTTGAGGCGCACCAAGTGTCTTTTAAAACTCCATCTAAGTGCTTAAATGCACTAAATATTTTGAAAGAAGGGGATCTGTATTTGTGTTTTTTTTGTCAAATAAATAAACTTTCATGACCTCATGCTGGTTTTTGGAACTTATTTTACATTTTGTGAATTCTATTTGACACAGACTTGGCAATTGTGAATGCTTGGAACGGGACCAGACTGATCAACTCCTACTTTCTTTGAGTTATTGATTTAATTTTATTTTATTTTTTTAACGTAAACCAAATTGAAATATCTTGGGCAACAACAACAGGGATTTAAAAAATTGTCTGATTTTGATCTAGATTATACTTTTTGTACAACTTTGCTCAAATTACCAATAGAGTTGTAAACTCTAAGAAGGGGTGTCCAAGTCAACTGGAAATGAAAAAGATTAACTACAAGTCGAGGATTGAGTCCTGACTGATCAAAACTTAAAAAAAAAAAAAAAAAAAAAAGACCACACATAGTCTAGTGCAGGGGTCACTAACCTTTTTGAAACTGAGGGCTACTTCTTTGGTACTGAGTAATACGAAGGGCTACCAGTTTATGTGAAGACACCGATCATGTTTATGATTTTTCACAATAACTAAGGAACAGCTGTTGTAAATATGTACATCAAGTGTAATATGCAATGTTAATGTAATACCTGTCTAATTTTGTGTAAAATTCGTAAAAAAAAAACAAAAAACAAAAACACCAATGTTCTATCTCTTGTAGGCTTTTTGCACTACAGGCCAGCAGGTTACTCATGTGATCTTTGGGGGCAACCTGGTGCCCGCAGACACTATGTTGGTAACCCCTAGTCTAGTGAACCTAAGTGAACCCTGGTCTTTCTAATATAAACTTAAATCTGACTCATATTGTCATGGAAAACAATAACTGCCAATTTTGATGTTTAGTTTTACTGGTGGGCCGTCAGGGCAAACAAGGCCTTCTCTACTGGCCTAACATAACCTGACATCATTATCATAATAAACTATAATAATTATAATATCCATAATGAAAGTGAATTTCATATCAAATTCATTTTTATTAAACATGTATATGTAGTATATACATACGGTCTCAGTCACGGAGATGCGGATATGCTATTGGCCAGCGTCACGTCAATCACAGAAATGCCGATATGCTATTGGCCGAACGCCCTCATCTAGCTTGATGGCACGAGCTGGTTGGTGTGTTGTGAAGACTTTGCAAACTTTATCTGTTAGACATGGCTTCTAAAATTTCAAGTGGCGGTAAGGGAAGAAGTAAGAGGATGATGACAATAGAAACGAAGCAGGAGATAATAAAAAAAATACGCAGGAGGCGCACGCATAGTTAACCTTGCTAGTGAGTATGGCCGTAACCGCTCGACAATTATGGCGTTATATTTGTGCCACAATTACGCACGCGCGGAAAAAAAAATTGAGCGGAGAAAATCAAACTGAGCGAGCGAAAACAGATTTTGAGAGCAAGAAAAAAACTATTGAGCGCGTAATGATAAGAGTTTGAGCGCGCGCCGATGGAGTTTGAACACAGAAAAAGAAATTGCTCGCTCAAAATTCCTCTTTGCTCGCTCGGGATAGCCCTCTCTCGCTCAACATCTCGCTCTCGCTCGCGATACTCTCTCCCTCGCTCAACATCGCGTTTGCTCAACATCGAGCTCTCGCTCGCTCGAGTCGTCCTCTGCGCTCGCTCAGTTCTGTTCACGCGTTACGTTTGTGCCACAAAACCAGCCAATCAGAGCTTGTAAAAGCACTTTGATTGACACAGCTTAGTATCCAATGAGATTGCTTGTACGCTATCCGTTGACGCACTCTCGTTTGCCCTGTGTTCACCCGAAAAGGGCAAACGAGTGTGCGTCAACACGGACTTGGGCTGGAGAATTACTTTTAATATTATTATTATTACTGTATTGTATCATTTGACAGAAATACCTTGTTAGTTTTTGTACTTTAATAATATAAGCCCACCCCTCCCGCCTACGTCGATGTGACGCACTCTCGTTTGCTCGTTCCGGGTGAACACAACAAGCAATCTCATTGGATACAAAGCTGTCAATCAATGTGCTTTTACAAGCTCTGATTGGCTGGTATTGTGGCACAAATATAACACCATAGACAATCGCTACAATTCTCAAGAACAAGGAAGCTATTCAAGCAAGCAAGTCTTCTAAGGCAGTGGTCCCCAACCCCCGGTCCGGGGATCAACTGGTACCGGGCCGCGTGGGCTGCACCCGAAATGTTTTGGAAATTATTTATCTTAATGGTACGCGTGCACCGAACGCGAACGAGGCGAAAAAGCGGTGCGTTTTGTATTGTAGTCAATGGAGTTCGCGTGACTGGGCGCGAATGCACGTCGGGCGACAAGATGGACGCGAATGGAGCGACGCAAATGGCCACGCGCGGTCACGAGAAGCGAAATTTCGCCTTTCGCGTGAAGTTATTTTTTATTTACTTTTTCCGCGTTTCGAGTCGAGACAGCCAATCAACTTAGGGAACATTCAACGGCTCACGCAGTGGGCAGGAATGAATCATGGCGGCCGCTTTGCGGTCCAACACGGCCAGCTGAGCTTTCAAGATGAAACAGAGCCAAGCAAGAGCACTCACCTGGCTTGTCGAAAGGCGGAAGCGAGAACTTGGGACAACTGGTATGTGCAGCGTTTGCTTCACTTAACAGCCGTTGAACCATACTGTGCTAAGCTAACGATAGCACAGCATTGTCAGCACAATATTTAGCACAGTCTCGGCCACTTGATTGCAACACAAGTTTTTTATTTTTTGGCAGGCAAGTATTGCCACAAAGAATAAAGGTGCTGTCGGTGAAAATATTGGCTCTGTCACATGCCAGAAAAGTGAAAGTTCTCAACAATGCTCTTCTTTCCGGATCTACCGTAAAGTGCACAGCAAGCTCGCTCCACTCCCCTCCCCTCTCGCGTTAAAAAAAGTGGACAAAAAGTACAACAGCGACAGAAAGCCCCGTCCATACGTTTGTGATGTGGTTTTTAAAGCAGGCAGCCAGCCAGCCAGCCAGCCCCCCACCGGTAATTTATAAAAACAACTGAGAAGGGCTGAACTAAAATGGCACCGATGAGTCTGACGTAAGTGACGTCGAAGAGGAAGTGGCGAAACGTTTACCTCCCAAGTTGGAGGAGTTGTTTAAAAGTGGGTAGCAAGGGTAGCAGGTGAGTCCGGTGAATTAGCAGGCCAGCGTAGCAGCCCCAGTTCCCTTAACTCGTTCTCCAGTTCTGTGTTTAAAAGTTGGCAAATCTTGCTTCTTCGGATGTGTAAGAAGACCTGTCGACTGTGCACGTATTTTGGTTGACCGGAAAAACTTTCAGACAAACACTTGTTTGCCAAACAAAACAACACATTGTCAGAAGAGCGAGCCGGCCTGCCGCAAGCTGGCCGGCCGAGCCATCGGCCGAGCGAGCGGAGCGGCTGAGCTAGCGGCCGCTGCGTCTACACGCGCCATATATTTTATCATTATATTTACATTACCCCCCCAAAATGCGACTTATACTCCAGTGGGTATGGTGTTCTTCGGATGCAATTCAGTATTCTATCTCCTCCAAACATGAGAACCTGTGTTTCTACCAAAAAATTCTATTTTGGTTTCATATGACCATGACAAAATCTCCCAGTCCTATTCTGGATCATCCAAATGCTGTCTAGCGAACCGCAGATGGGCCTGGACGTGTACAGGCTTCAGCAGGGGGACACGTCTGGCAGTGCAGGATTTGAGTCCCTGGCGGCGCATTGTGTTACTGATAGTAGCCTTTGTTACTGTGGTCTCAGCTCTCTGTAGGTCATTCACTAGGTCCCCCAGTGTGGCTCTGGGATTTTTGCTCACCGTTCTTGTTTTCATTTTGACGCCGCAGGGTGAGATCTTGCATGGAGCCCCAGATCGAGGGAGATTATCAGTGGTCTTGTATGTCTTCCATTTTCTAATAATTGCTCCCACAGTTGGTTTCTTTACACCAAGCGTTTTACCTGTTGCAGATTCAGTCTTCCCAACCTGGTGCAGGTCTACAATTTTGTCTCTGGTGTCCTTTGACAGCTCTTTGTTCTTGGCCATAGTGGAGTTTGGAGTGTGACTGACTGAGGTTGTGGACAGGTGTCTTCTATACCGATAATGAGTTAACAGGGGCCATTGATACAGGTAACGAGTGGAGCATTGTTAGACCTTGTTAGACCTCGTTAGAAGAAGTTAGACCTCTTTGACAGCCATAAATCTTGTTTGCTTGTAGGTGACCAAATACTTATTTTCCACCATAATTTGAAAAAAAAAAATTAAATAATGTGATTTTTTTTTTCTTTTTTTTTCCACATTCTGTCTCACATGGTTGAAGTTTACCCATGTTGACAATTTCAGGCGTCTCTAATCTTTTCAAGTGAGAGAACTTGCACAATTAGTGGTTGACTAAATACTTATTTGCCCCACTGTACATGTGAAAGTCACGGCCCGCCACTGGGATTACTGTATGTAAAGATGTACTGTTTTAAAACTAAAAGGTGGGGAACAAAGTAGGTAATAACATTACTTTAACCATATTCATCTCCTCATAACTCTTACACAAATGAGCTTTGTCTAATGTTAAATTCATTGATTTTTTGCTGATCATTCTGTTCATTGCTGCAGGGAGCTCAAGGACGTCTCAGCTGAAAGGCATTCTACATTCTCAACTACTTGGCATTTAATCATAAGATTAGAGCGATAAACAACCATTCACACTCACTCCCTCTTACATGGTCATTGTGGAAATCGATCTCACACCACTTGCAAGTCAGCTGTGAAATCCACTGAACTATCAATGATGAGATGTTCGTCTTATGATCTTCAGGCCAGCGGATGTCTCCAAGTTGAGGACAGTTCAAAATGTAATTCCACATGAGAGCAAAGACTTAATGAACAATTGCTAAAGGACTATTAAAGCCATGCTGACTGGCCTTAGCTCTGTTGTTGGTCCTGACTCTTTAACAGACCTAGTTTATTTCGAAGGCCTTGACAGTGGACAGTAAGGCTGCTATTGTCCTCCAGCAATTTGCTGTGCTCCTGCATTATACGAGATGATGTGTGGTGCTCTTGCTGACCATCCTCCAACTCTGAGATCAGCTCCTGTCTAGAGAAAAAATACCACAAAGCTTTGTCAATTGTACATCACGTTTCAACTCATTTTCAAGTTGTTGATTCTTCAGTACAGATACAATGATGTAAGATTTGACAAAACCATAATTATTGGCAACCATGGTTAGGATGTGTTAAAGCCTGAAAATAAATTATTTTTATTATTATTTATTTATTTATTTATTTTTTGCATAAGCATACTACAGAAAAAAATGTACAATCCGTCTGGAATAGGCACCAGCAAGCCACCAACTTTAGTGAGGATAAGCGGCTATAGAAAATGGATGGATGGGTTTAACAGGCAGAATCAAGGTCCTCCTATGGCCATCTCAATCCCCATACCTCAACCCTATCCACGATCTGTGGAGGGGGCTAAAAAGAATAGAGCAGAGGAAAGGACCCAATATTGTTGGATAACTTAAGAGCACAGGTATCGAATTACAGTCCTCGGGGGCCGGTGTCCTGAAGGCTTTCTGACCTTTCCGACCTCTCAAACACACCTGATTCAAATGATGAGGATACTTTCAAGCTTCTGCCGAGCTTATTAAGCTCGTCGTATTTACTCATGTAGAAGTCGACCTTGTGCATAAGTTGACCCCTCCCTTTATTTACTTCAATTTGGTTGAATTTGACAACAATGCCAGTATAAGTCTGACTCTAGTGGTTACAAATATAATGGCTGTCCACACGGTGTGTGTTATTAAAATGATGAAATTACGGTACTTTTAGCCGCATTTCTTTATCATATATTGAATAACATACTGTTGTGGTTATTGGGGGGGCAGAAACGGGAGTGCGAGAAGTGCGAGGCAATGTGCGCTTGGACACAAATGCTGAAACTAACGTTGAACAATAAAACAATTTGAAATTTCAAGGCTTTTTATTTTGACACAGCTGAATATGAATTTGTTGAAAAGCCCTTAAAGTCATCATGGCTATCTGACACGCCAAATTGGTCCTCCCATTTGTTCCTCCCAAATTGTTCCTCTCCTTCCTGCTCCTCATTTTCAAACATCCTTATTAATCTTCCACTAGTAGTCATCTTGGGACCTGTCCAATTTTTTAAAAATGGAGGTCCCCAGAAATGCTTTGCCAAAGCCGTCGACTGTGCAAGTGACGACTGTGCCAAGATCAGCGTGTGGATCGGTTACTCTTATTTTGAATTTGTTACAGTATGGGGGCTGGAAATGACGAAATAAACTTGACCTGTACCTGGAGAAATATGATAGGTGTGTTCGAGGACTAGAGACACTTATGACTTAGAGCAAAGAGGAAAGGTTGAAAATAAATTATTTTCCCACCTTGTAAATGTACAGATTAGTTTACAGATTAGTACAGTTTTGTTGGTAAATGGGGATTGTACCATGTGTTAACATCAGCAATGCAAATTATGCGCTATGACACACTCACACAGAAACACACATACATGTGCAGAAGGAGAGAGGGGGAGGGAGAGAGAGAGACAGACAGACAGAGAGAGAAAAGGAGAGAGGTTGGTTGGATGATTGATGGATGGATGGATAAAGGAAGGGTTAGAGAAGGAAGATGGCCTATTTCACATGAAAGCGGCAATTGATTGAAATCAGCATAGAAAATGACACAAAAGCCAACCATATAATAAATCATTCACTTACTTTCTCCTGAGAAGTTCAGCAATCTCTGACTGAACACTGATGTATTCCTGAGCCATCTTTACGTGCTGCTCAAAAACAGCCATTGATTCTTTGGAGTTAGGGCATGGAGTCAGGGGCTGAAAAATAAAAACTGCGATTGCTGTCAACTAACTAGGCAAGAGTAATACATTACATTCATTATCGGGTAATGGGTCTCGAGATTAAAGTTACTGGCGTAGTTTTTTTTTCTTCTTGTAATGCTGCAGACAGTTTTTTTTTTTTTCCTTAAATTGGTATTTATTTAGAAAAAGCACAATCTTAGCATAAAAAGCATAATCTTTATTTTTAAAGTACCATAGAATTCCATGTATATAATGTACTTGTGTCTAATACACCTCCAAATTCTGGTACAAATTTTTATCATCTGTTCATATTTAAAAAAAGAGTCCCTTTTTAATGCTCCCGAAATAGTCTCACTATAGACCATAAAACATAACGATTGAAATTTGATTTAGCCAATGATGATGGTTTAAAGTGGCCCTCAATTTCACGGTTTCAGTCAATCTTCTCCTGTTTTGAATAGTGGGCAGAAGCAAAATCTAGTAAAAAATCCATATAAAAAACATTTGGAATGGGATGTGACACACTTCCATTGAGATGAGATGCTGAGATTGAGTCCAAGAGAATGATTTCAGGAAAATTTGTAACAATATATTTCACAATATAAATTTCAATTTTCAAAATATCTTTTTCTTGATCAGAATGGAGATTTTTTATTTTTTAATTGTGCAGATTGCAGGAAAATCTAGCATGCAAAAGGCAATATAAACAGGAGAGTCACTTTTGTTATTGGCTAATTTTTCAGTATTCACAAAACTGTCTTTTGTCTTTTCTGTCAATATTTTGTCATTCTACAACTGAATAACCAAAATGTCACCACAAACTGTAGGTTGTTTAAAAGTTATGGGATGAAAATAAAAGATTTTTTTTCTTTTTTGCTCTGTGAAAAATGCAGATGACCAAATACAGTGTTCTCCTGTTTTTTGCTGTTAAAGGGGACTGGAATAGCCTCATGATAAGTGAAGTCCGCAATGTTGGCATGTCTCTCTTTTTGGGCACTTTTTTAAATTTATTTTTAAACATCACACAGCATAGTGCTTCAAAGTGAGGTGAGATCTTAACTCTCCCCTCAGCATCGAGCACTAGCTCCTTTTCATTCCCCACAATGCATTACAACTTTTCTTAAAGGGCAAGCATGAGTCTGAACAGTAGATTTAGAAAAAAAAAAAGTAACATTTGTGTAAGTGAAATGAGGTTTCAGACGGATGTGAGCAAAAAGCATAACATTTGGAAGACAATTTTCTGCCTTTATGTAATGATGTTGTCGACAGGTATTCTAATAGGTACGTATATACCATATTTTCGAACTATAAGCCGTGACTTTTTCCTCATGTTTTGAGCCCTGCGGCTCATAGCCCAGCGTGTGGCTTATCTGTGTGTTTGTTTGTTTTTTGTTTGTTTTTTTGCTAGACATCAGCAAGCAAATGTGTGTATCTGTTCGAGGTGTCAATTTATGGAACAACTATCAAATAGAACTGAAAAAATGTGAATCATTGGCTGTGCTCAAAAAGAGTTAAAACAATTTATTACTTAAAAAAAAAGTCTAAATTTAATAAGAGAATGTATAAAATGTTGGATACATTTGTGATTTCTAGGTTTTATATACAGTGCACAGTATATGTGATTTTATTCATGTTTTTATGATTGTATTTGAACTATATAGCATGTGCCTGAAGTATTTATTTCAATTTTGAACTGTTATTTAACTAACAGATATCCATCCATCCATTTTCTTTAACTTCATATACCATCTTTTAGCGTAAAGATCTGATGATTTTACCTGGGGCTTACAGTCCAGTGCAGCTTATCCCTGACCAAAATTGTTTTTTTGCTCATATTTTGCTGCTGTGGCTTATTTACCTGTGTGCCTTATAGTCCGGAAAATACAGTATATGTAAAGTGCTCTACCTACCTGTAACTGATGATCCAATTTTAAGTAGGCCGTGGGAATGGAGCTGTCTGAACCATTTGTTGCTACATACAGAAAAACAGACACAACGAGATGTACCATATTGCCACGGTTAAAATACGCCATCTGTTGACCATTGTGCAAACACCTACTGCGTTTAAAAAACATATACAGTGATCCCTCCTACTTCGCGGTCTCAGATATCGCGGTCTCAGTACTTCGCGGGTTTTTCCAGGAAAAATTAAAAATATTTCAAAGCAAAAAATAATTTAAAAACTGCGCAGAAATGGAAAAAAAATGAAAAAAAGCAAAAAAGTACGTTATACAGTACTGTATTCATCAAATAACTAAGTAATATTAGTTAATAACTATGTTAAAAATTCTTCAAGCGTTAGCGTTCGTGATGTTTTTTTTTTATCTTATTTTGAAATGCATGCTTTTAATTTGTCGGGTCGTGTTGCATTTCCGTTTCCTGTTTTACGTTCTCTGTGCTTCATTCGGCTCGTTCCGGTGACATAGTGAATGACAACGTAAGCTCATATTTATAGTTTATTATCATTTATGTTGATAACGCGCGCTACTGCCTATGTTTAATAAGCAATGAGTGTTTATTCTGTTTATGTGTTCGTTTGTGTAGAGGTTGCACTTTATAGTTAGTAGGTGTTGTTAGTTGTTGCTAACCCGCTAATGTTGGCTAAAAATACAGTAAATTCATAGATTAAAGTTCGGCAAGTGTTTTTATGTTAGTTGACTGACTTTAATATTGTTGTTGATCTATTATTCAACAGATACTACATGATACACCATACATGAGCCAAAATAAATGTGAAGTTCAACGTGATGACTTGCGTACTCTTTCACCGGAGTCTTGGTGCAGATAACCAGTCTTGAAAACAAAATCTCAACAAACTAAGTAATATTAGTTATTTAATGAATGTTAATAATGTTAATAGGGTTAATAAGGTTAATGTAATGTTAAATAATAGGAGAAAGAAAATAAAATATGCAAAAAATACAAAAAAAAAGGATTGTTTATGGTTACTGCGGCTATATTGGGGCGTACATAGAAATCTAGGAACGGATACCCTACTTCGCGGGCTTCAGACTTCGCGGGGGGGTTGACACCCCCCATTAACCGCGAAGTAGGGGGATCACTGTATACTAACCACTATTATGACTTGAACTGCAATGTTTAATATGGATTATTTATTTCTGTCATCACTGTTAACAAATAATTTTAACCAGGACCTCACAGATTCAATTTTGTGTGTGTCTGTGTGTGTGTGTGTGTGTGTATATGTACATTTACTCCAGTCACGTTGATTGGGCATGTGGTTTTTTTTTCGGCAGGTGATGTTATACAATCTTCCAATGCAATCTTCGCGAAGAACCAGCTGACCGCAATTGACAGATTAAGCACCCCTATTTTCAAGTGTTTAAAAATGTTCCAATTTTTTTTATTTCATCAAATGTTGTATAATTAGTCTACTGCCCATAGAACACTGGGATAGGCACCAGAAAGAATACAACTCTAGTGAGGATAAGCTGCTCTCAGTGGTGAGATGTCAGGGCCAGCAAGGCCTTCTCTGCTGGCCTAATATAACATGACATTATCATAACTATAATAACCTATAATAATTGTAATAACTATAATAAATGTCAATTTCATTTTAAATGTATTTTTACTATATACAGTGGGCCCCCGGGTTACGAACTTAATCCGTTGAGCGGCTACGCTCGTAACAAGAACTGCTCGTATGACGGGCAATCCAAACCTATGTTAATTCGTGAATGCGTGCAACGCGTGCAAAAACCTTAGGTAAAAACATCACGACTTTATACACGTATTAAAAATGACTAACAATCTACAGTACAGTTAAATTAAACGGAGATGCTAAAACATATCACCGGCAATTTCCTTCTCTTTAATCCATAATAGAAGAAGCCTCTTGTCGAGCGAGGTCTGGTACCCCGGCAAAGAAAGTCTTGCTCTTAAAAAGATTGCCGAGCGGTTCCGTCCATAGTCACGAGCAAGGTTAACTATGCGTGTGCCTCCCTCTTTTTTTTTTATTATCTCCTGCTTCGTTTCTATTGTCATCATCCTCTTACTTCTTCCTTTACCGCTACTAGCAATTTTAGAAGCTATGTCTAACAGATAAAGTTTGCAAAGTCTTCACAACATTCCTTCCTTCCGTTTTTGACTCATTTTCTCTCCTTCCTTCCATCCCGACCAGCAAAAAAGTAGTTTAGCTCATTCCACCACATTTTACCCATCCTTCCTTTTTGCCATGGAACTTTTCCATATCTAGGTACCTTATACAGTAAATAGTGTCAGAGTCAAGATTTGTGACACTAGTTTGAATAATAATAAACCTTTCAGTTGGTTGATTTTCACGAGAATGGGTTCTTGCACCTAATGTTCAGCAGTTTTGTATTATCCTTAAATATTTTTTTTGAGGCATGATCCCTTTGCATTGGAAAAAAGATTTCTGTACGTTATTATTTTACTGTTGAAAAACATTGTTGCTTGAAGGCTAGATTTTTTACACAAGCATAGAGAAAGACCTACTGTGCAATGATATTGTGACTAACAAACATATTAACATTATTTCCATATTCAAAATGGCATGTTTGTTATCTACATTTCAAAAATGCTTAACCCTGTCGCCTTCTAAATTGTGGCAATCTCTATCATGAGTTGGCCATTTCATTTTTATAGAGGCAGTAAGAGTAAAACAGAAACTAAGCAGAACCACATTTTCGTCATTTCTATTTTTGTCTCATTTTCATACATCTTGCTACACCCTAATTGTGAAAGTTTGATGAAAGTACACTTTTCATCGTTGTGCTAACCATATGGCACAAAATAATATAACATCATTTTTGCGTTTTCTTTTTACTTCATTGAGTCTGTTGATCAAATCGAATAAAAATTGCACATTTTCTAACAAATTGCCTTATAATGTTCACTTAACCCAACGTGCATACACCCAAACACTTGTTCATACCCCGACCTGATCATACACCAACGTGCACAGGTCTGCGAGGGCCCTTTATAGCTGCTTGCAGCTCTAGTGTGGTTTTGGTTTTTCTTTGCGATTACCTTTTTTTTTTTTCACTTTCTTTTTTGGTTGTGTGATTTGCACTTCAGGGCCGCCATACCTTGCAGGAGCTGCAACTGCATGGAGCCAACAATTATGAGGCTGACAATGGTTTTGGGTACAGGAGCCAGTTGGACTCTCTGTCCTCAGTTGCCATTTTCACGACTCAGATGAAGGAACCTACCTGGGGGGCTAACTGTCATCCTCAACTCTGACTGACTAGTAGTAACTGGGCTGGAGCGGGACGTGGGGCTTTGGGAGAGCCGTGGTTGACTGCCGCCACTGGACACCCTGGACAGACCTGTTCGTAATGTAGCATTCTAAAGGTAAGAAAGGATAAACATAAGTCATAAATGATAGCTCTCTTAATGAGTAAAATCAAAGACCCTATATCCAAGAAAACTGACTTTTTTTAACACCGCTATAAGAAAAATAAATTGATGCACGTAAGGACCTAATAAAAAAATTAAATATCTTTTTTATTGATAGCACTTATGTGTTTTCAACTAAAAATTCCTATACAGTGGGTCCCTGTGTTACAACGTCCCTGACTTACGTTATTTTCATGTTACGACGTGGAATACTGAGTTTTTTCATCCCCTCTTTATGACGTTTTCACGGTTTTGCAACTGTCATGACCCTAGGTAGCTTGGCTGTATTTGTGTTTTGTCTCCATCTGTGGGCATTTTTATTACACTTATGCATTACACTTATTTTCAGTTGCCGTCCCTGCAACATGCCACTACAATTCTGCTATTGGTGGGCGTCGCCTCACGAAGATGGTGGTCTGCTATTGTTCAGACTCACTTGTTTCAAAATGGCGGAACAGTAAAGCTTTTGTTCAATTGTGAGTGGTTACAAAACCGTATTTATAGTGCAGTTTACTGCTTAATTCAGAGTTGAAAGGGTAAGCCATGGGTCCTAAGATTGCTAATGATGTTAAAGAGAGAGTGTGTTTTGCTGCTGTCGCTGTTTTAGCCTTAGCTGGAGAGACGAACGATATTTTTCTTTTTCTATTTTTCTATTTTTACCACCACCCGTCGGACCTGTGTTCGGTGTTGTTTTTTCTTCTTTTTCCTTCATTTTTGAGGACTGCTTCCATTCTTCGATCGCTAGTGATTTGCCGTTTTTCTGAACAGCTCCTAGCTCCGTTCGTCCTCGTGCAGCTCTGCTAGCGTAAGTATGTCGCTCGGCTGTACTAAGGTAAGCATGGCTCCGTGCACCTCCACCACATCTGTCACTTGCGACACCTGCGTTATTCTCATGGAGAGGCTTTCTCTCCTAGAGGGCCGTGTCCGTCAGCTAGAGCAGATTAGTCTGATAATCGTAGATCAGACGGACACATCTGATAATGACAATGTGGGCCGTAGCCCTCCCGCAATGCCGTTAGCGTCGGCTAGTGCGGGTCGTAGCCTAACCGCTAGTCCGGCTAGCATTAGCCCTAAGAAGCCTGCTAGCCGCGGTGAGCCTGTTCGGACGCATAATCGTTTTAGCCCCCTCGCTAGGCAAACTCCTCCTCAGTCTACTGCCTCCCGCACATTAGTTATAGGGGACTCCATCACCCGTAACATCAAGCTTAAAAAGCCAGCCACCGTAATGTGTATCCCTGGGGCCAGAGCACCCGACATTGAAGCTAACCTTAGGGAGCTGACATGCAAGAGGGCTAGACACCAGTCTAGTGCAAACAACACTAGCTACTCGGACATAGTGATACACGTCGGCTCCAACGATACTAGAATGAGGCAGTCAGAGATTACAAAGAAGAATATAGCTAGGATTTGTAATCTCGCTAGAAAGATGAGTCGGCATCGAGTTATTGTCTCTGGTCCTCTGCCTGCAAGAGGCAATGATGAGAGGTTTAGCATATTATTCTCGCTTAACCGGTGGATGGCTGGTTTCTGTAAAGAGCAGGCTTTCCAGTTTGTAGATAATTGGCCCTCTTTCTGGGGCCGGCCCGACCTGCTGAGGATGGATGGCCTTCACCCTAACTGGGAAGGCGCCATCACTCTTTCTAGAAACATAGATTACTGTTTGAGCCTTCCATGACTTCCCACATTAGAGCATGTCGGGTCGCAGGCGAGTAGCGAGCCTGCTAGAACGGGTGTGGAGTCGTCAAGGCTCGAGTTAACCGGCACTAGGCTGGACTGTTACAACACACATAGCATATTTAGTCTAGGTCACTGCAATCCACACACTGTTTCAATACCTAATGCTGAATGCCCTAATGATAAGATTTCTGCTGAGGTGGTGTTGATTAAGGAAAACAGCCCTGCCTCTTTAATCAGTAAGACTAGTGACAAAGTGCCTAGGCGGAATATTAATATCAATATGCGCGCTGTAGTCGTCAACAATCGAATTCCTACTTTACTAACATTGCGACGAGGTTTTAATTACTCAAAATACAGAGCAAGCCCCAGCCATAAAAATCTTGTTGGTATTAGTACTACCAACACGAGGACTCAGAATAGTCCGGGAAAAATTCCAAGTTTAAATTCGACTTCATAAATATTAGGTCACGCCCTTCAAAAGCCCTTCTTGTAAATGATCTTATTACAGATCAAAATCTTAACGTGCTTGGTCTCTGTGAAACCTGGCTAAAACCAAATGAACTCTTACCATTAAATGAGGCCTCACCCACAAACTATGTGGGCTCACATGTTGCTCGTCCTTGTAAAAAAGGGGGGGGTGTCGCCCTAATTTCAGAATCTGATTTTAGGCTTAGCACAAGCACGAGTCACACTTTCAAGACATTTGAGGCTCTCGTTATGCGATCGAGCTCCTCACCACCATTCTATGTGGTAGTTATTTACCGTCCTCCCGGCCCATACTCTGGATTCTTAGATGAATTCCCTGAACTTATGGCTGACTTAATAACTCACACAGATAATATATTAATAATGGGTGACTTCAATATTCATATGAACTCCCCATTAGAGCCACTTACTGTAGCTTTTCAAGCAATAATCGATGCATTTGGTTTTACACAAATAATAAAAGCAGCAACACACCGGAATGGTAATATCTTAGACTTAGTGCTAACCCATGGCCTAACTGCCTCAAACGTCACAATTCTGCCGCATACTAACGTTATGTCTGATCATTATCTTATAACATTTGAAGTCCTAGCTCAGTGTGGTCTTGTTGTCCACAACCAAGGCTTAAAGAGCCGTGATATTGATTCTTCAACCACTGCTGCACTTTCTGAATTACTGCCTTCCCCAACAGCTGCCTTTCCGTCTTTCACTGGTTCAGTCGATAAGCTCGCGAATGATTTTAATTCGGTTCTTTTAAATTCCCTAAACTCTATTGCACCGCTGAAACTTAAAACTCGTCCGAAGCGGCACACTCCGTGGTTTACGGAGGAAACGCGTACGTGTAAATTGTTAAGTAGACAACTTGAGCGTAAATGGCGAACAACTAAACTCGAGGTTTTCCGTCAGGCCTGGTGCGATAGCTTGCTGAAATATAAAGAGGCTCTTAGGTTAGCAAAAACAAATTACTTTTCCAAAATGATTAGTCTTAATAAAAACAACCCAAAATATTTATTTGAGACGGTAGCGCAGCTAACACAGCAGCAGCAGGTTAATCATAATTCCCTCCATTCAGCACACGATTTCATGCAATTCTTTACTCAGCGGATTCAGCTAACAAGGGAAGAAATAAAAAAGGCAGCGCCGCTTACCCCATCGACTATGATTGTTGATGCTAGTTCGGACAATCAGGTTCATGAAAGTTTGGTCACCCTGTCCCAGTTTGATTTAGTATCCCTGCAGTGTCTTACACAACTGGTTAATGCAGCAAAGCCGACGTCCTGCATGCTCGACCCGCTTCCAGGCAAACTCGTTAAAGATTTATTCCCGGTCTTAGGGTCATCTGTCTTGAATATTATCAACCTGTCACTCTCCTCTGGCATTGTACCTGAAGCTTTTAAGATGGCCGTCATTAAACCATTAATTAAGAAACCTCACCTAGATCCTGAAGATCTCTCTAACTATAGGCCAGTGTCACACCTTCCGTTTATCGGCAAAATTCTTGAGAAAGTTGTAACACAACAGCTTAGCGATTTTATGGTAGACAACAATAGATTTGAACTCCTTCAGTCAGGTTTCAGGGCCAACCACTCAACTGAGACAGCCCTAGTAAAAGTGACGAATGATCTTCTCTTAGCCTTGGATTCCAACATCTCATCAATATTATTACTGCTTGATCTTAGTGCCGCATTTGACACTATTGATCATCATATTCTTATAGAACGTCTTAGATCATGTGTTGGTATCTCGGGATCAGCACTTTCTTGGTTCAGATCTTACATCCTGGGAAGGACACATAGTGTCTCTTATGGCGATGCGATCTCTGAACCTTTCTCCGTCTCATGTGGTGTCCCGCAGGGGTCAGTACTTGGTCCCTTACTGTTCAACATCTACATGATTCCTCTCGGCGATATTATACGTAAACATGCTATTAGTTTTCATTGCTATGCTGATGATACCCAACTCTATATGCCCTTAGAAATAACGGATCCGTGCAAGTGCAGTAAACTGGAGGCTTGCCTTGCCGAGATTAAAAAATGGATGTCTTCCAATTTTCGGCTTCTCAACCCTAATAAAACTGAGATGTTATTTATTGGCCCTGCTCATCATCAGCACTTGCTTAAGAATACCACGCTGAACCTAGATAACTGTATTATTTCCCAAAGTAGTTCTGCAAAAAATCTCGGCGTGATATTTGACTCAACTCTCTCCTTTCGAACACATATTAATAACATGACAAGAACGGCGTTTTTTTCACCTCCGCAATATAGCTAAAATTCGCCCTATTCTTTCTTTTAGCGATGCAGAAACATTAATTCATGGATTTGTTACGTTGCGCCTAGACTATTGCAACATTTTGTTTTCTGGACTTCCCATGTCCTACATTAAAAGCCTGCAGTGTGTACAGAATGCAGCAGCGAGACTATTAACAAGGACGAGAAAGTTTGATCATATTACTCCAATTCTAGCTGACCTGCATTGGCTTCCAATACACGTGAGATGTGATTTTAAGGTGCTGTTAATTACTTATAAAATTTTACACGGTTTAGCTCCTTCCTATCTCGTCGACTTAGTATCACCTTATGTTCCGTCCCGACAACTTCGATCACAAAATGCCGGTTTGCTATCGACCCCACGGGCTAAAAAGAAGTCTGCGGGATCAAGGGCATTTTCCATTCGCGCGCCAGTACTATGGAATGCCCTACCTTTGGAAGTTCGCGCAGCCACCTCAGTAGAAATCTTTAAATCCCGACTAAAAACACATTTATATTCAAAAGCATTTAGTTAATTGAGCCTGTCTGCAGCTTTCTTCTTTTTTTTTCTTTTTTCCTGCCCCCCTCTTCCGGCTGGGAGAGGGGGCTAGCTAGATGGTGAGGGTTGACTTGACCGCCTCCATTGGGTCCTGCGCTGGTCGACCATCACGGGTTAGGAGTTCGGCCGTCTGCGGTCCACCTGGCTGGAATGTGGGATGGTTCCTGCCCAATGGCTTTGCCTGCTGTCAAGACATCACTGCACTATATAGCACAATATGTTTTCTGTAATTTATATTGTTTCTGTGTCTGGTACATGCAGCATACACTTCAACCTGTGGGCCAGGAAGGGGGCTCCTCCCACCTGTGGTCCCTTCTGGAGGTTTCTGATTTTCCCCAAATTGGGGTTTTTGAGTTTTTCCTTCCCCTTCTGGGAGCTTTGACAGAGGATGCTGTTGTGTACCTTATACTGAAAAGATGTCTTTGTATGACCTCTTTTCATCTGTGAAGCCCTTTGAGACTTCGGTGATTTAGGGCTATATAAATAAAATTTAATTGATTGATTGATTGATTGAAGAAGATGATTTATATGGAAATGATGCTGGAGATAACCCTTATTAGGGAATATGGGCATAACAAGCGGCACTCAAAGGTAAATAAATCCTTTCTATATTTTTTATTTATGATGCTTTCTGATTGTATACATGTATATTATATGTACAATAGCACTTACTATACTATTTTGGTACCAGTTTTTAATATGTATGTACAATTTTGATGTTTTTACCTGGGGTTCTAAACACATTAGCTATTTAACACAGGTTTGAATTGCCCGTCATATGGCGAATTCGCCTTACGACCCCAACCGTGGAACGGATTAATCTCGTAACACGGAGGCCCACTGTGATCTATCAAACTAATAAAGTGTTTTCGCTACATTCATTTTGTTGCGGCGGCCTGCACTGACTAAATTTTCGCCACTGCTGCTAGGCCTGAGTGGTATAATATTTCGGGCTGTGGTCCTTCAACAACATGGAATTGTCAAGACGCCTTTTCTTTAAAAAGCTCTTATCCTCTGAGCTCACCAATCAGAAAGGCATCGAAAAATCACACAAATCAACTCAAAAGCGGTTACAAATTTTTTTTTTTAAATTAAAAAGGCATCATTCGGCCCCCTCATACTCTCAGAAGTAATTTCTTCAATGCTTAAAACTCCAAAACTTGCAACGCAGCAGCACAGACTTCATCTATGATATATTTCTATATCATATTTGATATATTTGATATATCTGCGCTTCTGCAGCAGCAAACATGTTGTGTAATGTGGAGCCTCTCCTTCATGGTGACAAACAATAAACTATCAACTACAAAAAAGTACTGCTATCCACCAAGGGCTAATGAGGGGTTACTAAGCATTAATCACTTATGTGAATTGCAGTCAACAATCAACCAAAACAAGCGCTTCGGTGTACAGATGACTTTCCACAAAAGTATGGCTTAGGACCGCGTTCGGGTGGAGAACCAGCAGCCTTTAACAGCAAATTTGTAACAGTAAATATGATAAATATGACATATTGAGTCTTAAAATAAGATGACAGCAAGTACAAAAAGCAAACATGATTATAACCATGCCAAAGAGAGCGAGGTCAAAGTTCATAAAAAAAAAAAAAAAAGATTTCAAAGTAAATTTCAAAGCAAATTAAACAGTAGAAATATAATTTGTAATATTTTTTTCCACAAAATAGTTTTTGAGACTTAAACAAATACCGGTCTAAACTTTTAATCAATTTAGCTTTGTTCAGAGACTTTTTTTTTTACTTTTAAGTGTTGTACATACATGTAAAATAAAAAGCATACGTTTTCACATGCAAAACGATGAAAATAAGCAGAAATTGATAACTTTTTTCTTTAAAACTGATCTTTCTGATCTGACCACTAGAAGAGCGATAATTGAAAATGGCAAAACAATTTTCCAGAGCTGAATGACATAGGTTGGCTTTGAGTGTTGATTTTTTTCCTTTTCCTTTTTCTTTTTTTTTTTTAAGTAATGTATTGTATCTTGTTGCTGTCAAATTTTAAAAGTCAATGTGGCCCTAAGCCAAAAAGTTTGCCCACCCCTGCTATTGACACTTTAAAGTCTATGCTTTTATTACCTTTGACTGTTTAAATTGGAGTGGAAACTTGGCCTCAAAACCTTTCAGTGTTTCATCTCGGCCACATGGGTGCTGTTCTTCTGGGTTGTCCTTGCACTTGTTACTTCTGATTGTATAATCAGGATATGGGCCTGTCAAAAGCAAAAATTATTACATCTAAATATTCATTTTAAACAAAAACTTTTAAAATTCAGTGCCATATATGATTGCAGGACAGAAACCATATGATAAATAAATAAAAAAAATATTAAATTAAATAACTTTCACTAAGTAAGTAAAAAAAAAGGAGGACTACAGCACCTTCATTGAAGAAGTCTTCAATGACACATTGGAAAATTTAGTAGCAGGTGTTTTATTTAACGCCTTTATTATGATTATCTTCTAATTCACTGTTTCACGTGGCATCTTGATTCAGGGAAACTTGTGTTTTTCTGTTCATAAAAAAAAAAAAATGTAATAAAGAGGTGTGTCTGTCATTTTACATTTTCCAGAGCCGCTTATCCCCACAGGTGTCGCAGGCTTGCTGGCGCCTATCTCAGCTGGCTTCGGGCAGTAGGCTGGGGACACCCTGAACTGGTTGCCAGCCAATCGCAGGGCACACAGAGACAAACAATCATTCACACATCCAATCACACCTAAGGACAATTTAGTATGTCTAATTCACCTCCCATGTATGTTTTTGGAGTGTGGGGGGGAAGCCGAAGTGCACGAAATGAACCCACGCGTGCTCGGGGAGAACATGCAAACTCCACATAGGAAGGCCGGAGACAGGTAGATTTGAACCGGGACCTTTGAACTGTGAGGCGGACGTGCTATCCATTGCGACACCGAGCCGCCCTTGTCATTTTACAGTTAGGTTAAAATTGCTCTGTTGTCCTATTTGCTGTACATCACTTTTGATTATATAGTACATACAATGATCATTCGCTAATTTGTGCTTTATTTTTCGTGGCTTCTGTATTTTGAGATTTTTCATGGAAAAAAAAAACATACTGCGGAAAGACATGCTGTGAAGAAAACAGGATGTGATAGACATCCAGTGGTTATCATTGTGTTTGTCTGGAGCAATTTGACATTTAATGCTCTTATATTTATTAGATAACAGTATACTGCACCTGTGCTTGAAGCAGATGACGAGACACTTCTGTTGGTTGATGACTGATGGGGAAGGGGTCTGAGAGGTTCATCGGACCCTGGGAAGAACTGAAAAAACAATGGTAAGTTAATAAGTTAAATTGGTTTAGGGTCCTAGGCAGACTGTGACAGCCTAGAAGAGAAGTGACATTGGATTCCTGTCAGGCTAGATAATCTGTTCAGAATACTATTTTCAATGGACGTGACTACCAAAGTGTTATTCAAGTCATATTTGTGACGCAAAAGCATCTGCTATATTGCATCTCAATCTGTTGAAGGAAGTTTGTCATATTTTTAAAAACAAATTTGTAGTTTTTAAGGCGTCCTAGGAGTAGGGATGAGCATCGTTTGAATTTGAAAGATTTCGGTTTTGATTTTGGTTTTTCCATTAGATTACGGTTTCAAACGATTCTCTGATTCTTTTACATACATAATTAAATTAGCTACCAAGAGTTGTTTTTGGACAAATCATTAACTTCTCTTTGTTTTAATTTCATTAACATTTCACTGTTTGAGTTACTCAAAGGACTATTTCCATGAGTTTAGTCAAAGGACTATTTTTAATGGATATTAACTTCATGAAAACATAATTTTTAACAACCTTTGAAAAATACAGTAACAGTTAGTGAGGGATGGACAAAACCACTTTTGTTATTTTTTGTAATGTAAAAATACATCACAAAGAGAAAGCTGCAATTGAAGGGCCAGCAACAAAATGTATGTATTTGGTTGATATTGACTTCAAAACTTAAATTTGGACAAAGAAAATACAGAAGTGTACTCATCTGTAAATAGTTTATCATTTGTCTGATAATACAGAATAATGTATGTTTTGTTTTTATATTTAATTTCTTTTGAGTTGACAGATATTGGAAATAATACAATAAAACTGGGTGAAAGGTTTAATGTAGTATTGGATTATTGATTACTGAATACTTATGAGTTAGTCCACTCATCCACAATTTCCAGTGCTCTCGTTTGCCTGAGTCCTACACGCATAATTTTTGACAAGGACTCACATTTTCAAATCAATGTACAATCTACTTGACGCAACGTTTTTTGCAGGAGTGTGCCAAAAAAATTGCTTCACACATGAAAAGGGTTTCTCATTTACTACGATTTGAATAAATTAAAATGTCATTATATCAATATCTAAACTAAAGAAAAGATATTATATGTTTCCTGGCCACTTCCGTAATTTTTCGTTTTTTGCTGTTCGCTTCTGACGTCGGAGGCATGCAGTGCGATGACGTCATCACGCCACCATTCAAGCAATGAGCCAGCCACACGATGCACAAAAACAAACAACGGAGGTAATTCAGCTGTGCCATCCTTATTGAAAGTTGTCCTGCACGAAAGCCACACTGCCATGAATTTAAACGTTTACTTAAATATTTCTGTTGTACTTTGCCATTTGTATCCATGCAGTGTAAATGACCTTGCTATTATTTTTGTTTTTGCAGATGTAGTTCTTATGTTTTCACATTACCATAATATTAAAGGTGCTGTATTTTTGAAGGCGCTAAGTAAGGAAAGTGTTGTAAATTGTCAGCGATTGATGCGAATAACTGACGTACATTAGAATAAGCGCCAACTCCAGCTGAAGGAACTCACATCAATCAAAACTCAGCCAAAACTGAAGTTGCAGTTGTTTCTGACTTACTGTACAACTATGTTTTCACAGTATTACTATAATATTGTTGGTGCTTTATTTTTGAAGGAGCTAAGAAAGGGAAGTGCAAATTGTCAGCGACTGACGCGAATAACTGACATACATTAAGAAAAAGCGCCAACTCCAGCTGAAGGAGCTCACGTCAATCAAAACTCAGCCAAAACCGAAGTTTAGCATTTCATTTAGTAAACAAACTATCGCACCTGGTTGAGAAGGGAACAAGTTGCGCATTATGTTCAATTTATCGCAATATATTTTCATGTTTCTAACTTTCTGTACAGCTTAGTAAAACTACATTTGTATTTTCCATTTTATTCCACTAGAGCACAGGTGTCAAAGTCAAGACCCGGGGGCCAGATCCGGCCCGCCACCTCACTTTTGTGGCCCTTGAAATGCTGATGTGACTTCAGGTTTCTAACTAAAATACCAACATTGCAAGTTGTCTTTAACTTTTAAAAATTTGGGGGAAGAAAAACAAACATTTTCTTACTCTCCAAATCTCTTTTGAACAGTTTTTGACGGCTTCTGATATCAAATCTTGGTAAATGTGTGATCAACACACTTGATCAACACAAAATGTATTTGAATTCACAGTCATTTTGGCCCTCTGACAGAAACTATCACTACAATGCGGCCCAAAATAAAAAAAATTGTTTGACACCACTGCACTAGAGTGTGCGAACGCACTTAGGGTACCTGCTATATCGCAAGGTTCAATGTTGTTAGTAAATGAATCGGTATTTTTTCTCGTGTATTTTATTAATTGCATTTCCTGTTCGTTTGTATTTTACCTCTTACGCATAACAAAGGATAAAAATAAAATGGTTAAACCAGTTAAAGACACCAACTTTATTTCAACCTCGGATGCTATATGCAATGTGTGCATTTTTTGTGAATAAAGTATTTTGGGGCATTTTGTCAACATTTAGTCAGCTTGGAGTCCAGTAATCTGCTTGTTCTGAGTTACTAACATAATACAGCAAGGTCTTAGAGGCGGAATGGAAGTTCAACCAACTTGGTAGTACAAAATACAGCTCTATATGTGTTTTGTGGATTTGGAGTAGGCATTTGACCATGCACTTCTGGGAGTTCTGTGGAAGGTCCTGGTACCCCTGAAAAATATTGTTCAGTCCTTCTAGCACAGATGTTAGAGTTTGCAGGCAGTAAGTCATATTTGTTTCCGGTGAGAGACCAATTGGTCACAGATTCTGTTCATTACCTCAATGGACAACATTTCTAGGCACAACCAAAGTGTTAAGAGGGTCTGGTTTGGTGGCTTAAGTGTTGCATCTCTGCTTATTGCAGATGATGTGGAACTGTTGGGTTCTTCAAGCTATGGTATCAAACTCTCACCATGGGGTTCACAGCTGAGTGTGAAACTGTTTGAATGAACATAAGACCCTCTAAATCTGACACACTGGTCCACAGTCGGAATTGAGTTGGGGATGAGATCATCTGGTTAGGATGCTTGAATGCCTGCCATATTAAGTGGAGACAGCATGGATTAACATCCATGGTAAGATCAGACAGTGTTGTGTTTTTACTTTCAATGAAACTTGGCTGATGGAGGATACACCGGATTAAGCGATTGAGCTGGAAACCCACACATTCTACTGAGGCGACCGGATATTAGCTTTCGGGAAACATCAAGGTGGTGGCATTTGATTTATGCGAGTAAACGATGGTGCACGCACGCACAAACTGGCAAAATATTGTACCCCGGACATTCAACTGTTGATAGTGAAATGCAGGCCATTCTATCTGCCTTGTGAGTTCAGAGTGGTGCTTATAACAGCTGACTACATTCCACCACAAGCTAACACCGCTATCGTGCTAAACCAGCTTTATGACATCATCAACAAACACGATATCAAACAGCCAGATGCCGTATTCATCACAGCAGGGGATTTCAATCGCTGTGACCTCAGGAATGTTTATGCTAAGCTCTATGATCACATAAGCTATCCGACGAAAGAAAATAACGTGACACCCCAACAAAGGTGGTCTGCTGTGAAGTAACCAGATGACTTTGCCAAGTTGACCCTGATCCCCTACCGAGACTCATGACGAAGCAGCACGGTAGTATCCCTGACCACCTGAGCACAAGACTGCATGCAGGTCAGCCAGTCGTCCAAGTACGGGATATCTTTCATGCCCCTAGCCTCCTTCATGAGGCAAGTGAACACCCTAGGTGAGAGTGAGAGGCCGAATGGAAGCACCCGGAACTGCCATTGGGTGCCCCTGTGAGCAAAGCGCAGAAAACGCCGGCGCAATGGGAACATGAAAGTAAGCATCTGTCAGATCAACTAACGTAAACCATTCGAGGGCCAAGGCCTGTGCCAGTCGGCAATAAAGGTCTCCCGGAACCGACATTGTATTGGGGGGCTGGCGCTAGAACAGCAATCTGTACAGCAATCTGTGGAAAGCACCCAGGGGTCTGACCCCAAATTAGCCCACAGCCTGAGCTGCCGAAGAGACAAACACCCGAAAAACACCTCAGTCCCGAGACCCACGGAGTCGCAGGGCCTTTGGGGGGGGGGCATTTGGCTTTGCAACGGAATACAGTAACGAGGCACAGAGGCAGGAAAGTGAGGAGGACCAGAAATGGCCGAAGCTCTGTCACAGAGCTGCACACCAAGTAGGACATCGCCCGCCCGCGGTCCCTTGTCATAAAGGCAAAAGCATGTTAGACATGCCTCATCAAACGACAAAACCGACTCAGTATCTCCTTTCCACGCCAAGCCATGGCAGCAAACAACAGGTGCGAGACAGTGTTGCCAATGCGAGCCGAGCGCGCACAAGCATTATAGGCCCTTGTAATGAGGTCATCCGCCATGGGACATTGTACGTTAGGACAATGCCGCATACGCTAAGCGAGCTCATCTGGTGACAAGAGCAAGGACGCGACATCCTCCTCAACAACAGGCATGCGGTCTAACCCAATGTTAGCACCATCCTGCAACGCTGCCATGTCAGCGTCTTAGCTTTAATAAACATTGCTGCTCTCCCAGTATCAGCCCCGCCCGGTCAGGGAAAACAACAGGGGTCCCACTTTGTTAGGTCAGCATGTCAGCTTCTGAGCATTCCTGATCATTGCTGCTCTACCAGTACCAGCCCCTCCCGGTCAGGGAATACAACAGGATTCCCACTTTGTTAGGTCACTAACTCATATTTCACACGGAATTGAAAAGGCATTGTGTACTTTGTGCATACTTTACAATGCAATCTTAAGGAGATCTACAAAGTAACTACAAAGAAGTGGTCGGTGAAAGTGTAGCCAGACAGCATAGGATGGTGGTGTGTAAGATGAACCTGATGGTGAACAACTTGAAGTGGGCAAAGAAGAAAAGAGAATAGAAGAGGACAAAATAGTGGAAGCTTAAAAAGGAGAGTGTTCTATGACTTTTAGGAAGGAACAGAGATTGGCTCGGAATAGCCATGAGGTACTTCTAATTAACTGAACAATTACAGCTAATGTGATAAGAGAGACAGGAAGAAGAGTGGTTGGTGCGTCATCTACAAGGAAAATAGATAAGGAGACATGGTGGTGGAATGAGGAGGTCCAAGATTGTATACAGAGAAAAGGGTTAGCTAAGAAAAAGTGGGACACTGAGAGGACTGAAGAGAGATGACGAGAGTAAATGGAGGTCCAACATAAGGTGAAAATAGAGGTGGCAAAGGCCAAACAGAGGCCTTACAAAGACTTGTATGCTTGGTTGGACAGTAAGGAGGGAGAGACTGATCTATAGAGATTGGCAAAGCAGAGAGAAAGAGATGGGAAAGACATCCCGGCTAACTGTCTGTCCATCGCCAGAGCAAAAAAGAAGGGGCTCAGAGCCGATCCTTGGAATCTCCATGGACTACGATGTTTGCAGAAGACATTGAGATCTGTAGTGAAAGTAGGCAACAGGTGTAAAAGAAGCTAGGGTGGTGTAGGTTGCCCCTGAAAAAGAGAAATAAAGGTTAGCCACAGCAAGACTGAGTAGATGTAAGTGAATGAGAGGGACCCAAGTGGAAGAGTGAAGATAAAGGAGGTCAAGGATTTTAAATATTTAGGCTCAACAGACAAGAATAAATGTGAGTGTGAAAAAGAAGTGAATAATGTGTGCAGGCAGGCTGGAAGGGGTGGGGAAAAGCGTCAGGTGTGATGTGTTGCAGAAGAGGTTCAGCGAAAATGATTTGAACCATGTACAGGACTGGGGAGATCAGTGAGTTTGTTTGGCCTGGAGACAATGCCATTGAGGAAAAGTCAGGAAGCAGAGCTGGAGGCAGCACAGATGAAGATGCTGAGGTTCACTTAGAGAGTGACCAGGATGGATAGGGTCAGGAAAGAAAACATCAGTGGGACAGCACATGAGTTTTTTAGAGATAAAGTCAGAGAGGCCAGACTGAGATGGTACGGACATTTCCAAAAAGGATGCTGAATTTTGAATTGCCAGGCAGGAGGTCTAGAGGAAGACCAAAGAACAGGTTTTTAGATGTAGTGAAAGAGAACATGAAAGTAGCTGGAGTGAGAAAAGCGGATGCAGGAGACAGGCTTAGATGGAGGCAGTTGATTTGCCGACCTCTAAAGGGAGAAGCCGAAAGGAGGAGGAGAAAAATGCCCTTTAAAGTTCTTCTTTTTATCTTTAAACAGCTCATTATACAGTGATCCCTCGCTATTTCGCGGTTCATCTTTCACGGCTTCGCTGCTTCACAGATTTTTTACAGTGTGGATATTTTTAAGTGCATTTTTACAGTGCATTGTGCTTTGAATCCTGATTGGGGCTTTACTGTTGTCTAGAAATAAAATATTGACGCTGTACTGTATTGGTTTTTCACTTGTCAATTTATTACAAAAGGCAAGAGGACCCAAAAGCTTGCTTTGGTCTTTCCTGTAACAGCTCGTGTGCGCTCAGCTCAGCGCACACACACACACACGTTATGAACGTGCTGGTAAGCACATTGATTGACAGCTTGGTCGGGAGCTGATCACATGACTCGTAGGTGTGCCGAGAACAAACGCACACGTCTGTGTGCCTACATAGACAGCAACGGAGAAATGCACAGCTTTGGAAATCTGACTTTTACCTAGATTTGTTTTGTAATAAATTGAAATTTCAAGTGTACGGTTATGATATGAGGCTTCACTTTAATTCGATATCCGGGCATATATCCGTTTATAAAAATCTTCTTGCTCGGAAAAAGAAAGAGCGCCAACAACTACCCATAACAATGTTCTTCTCTCGGAGAAAGACCCCTGCGCCTTCAGTAGAAACAGATACTAAAGCGAAGTGGAGTCAGGACGAAGAGGCACAGCTGGGACTGTGAAATACGTGAGTGACAATGTTTCCAACCTTGTACAACTATATTAAAATTACTGTTTTAAACAAATTCTGGGCTTTAAAACAGGTTTTGATTATTGGTTTTAACCTATAGTTCAGTATTGCATTATAAAATAATAATAAAAAAAAAATAATAATAAAAAAAATAATAATAAAAATAAAGCTGACTACACAGATTTCACTTTGCGCGTGCTATTTTTGGAATGCAACCCCCGCGATAAACGAGGGATCACTGTAACTAGAATCCATGGTACATTTGAAAAACATGGGTTTGTTCCCCAGTGGTCTGAGTGAAGAAGCACTTTGACAGTGATGGGCAAAGTACAGCGATTGTTTACTTGAGTAAAACTTAAACTACCTTATGTAAAAAAAATACTTGAGTAAAAGTAAAAGTGTTGAAACAAAAATTTACTCAAGAAAAAGTAAAAGCTCGGAAATGTACTTTAATGTAAAACAAAGTGTAAAAAAGATTTTTTTCGTGATTCAAAGATCACAATTCCAATTTATTTTTTTTTCTATACCGTTGAGATACAAATTGTCAGTTATGTTCAAGAAGGAGCGGCTCAGTAGAGTGGTCTACGAGCAGTAGGCGAGAGACACGCTTCCTCACACATTCCAAAAACATGCATGGAAGACGTATTGGACAATAAATGGTCACACACGAAATCAGGGGTGTCTAAGTACTGTATTTTCCGCACTATAAGACGCACCTAAAAGCTTTAATTTTTTTAAAAAGCTGATGGTGCGCCTTATAATCAGGTGCGCCTTATATATGGATCAATATTGAGATTGAGATTCGTACATGGGGAATGAACTGATAAAGTAAGCTTTACCTGTTTCTTTTGTGTGTTTACAGTTGAACAAGGTTGGTCATATTGACATTGAATTATTATGCTATTGAGAGTTTAGAGTTATTCTTTGAGTTATTATTGATATTACTTTGAGTATTACTATATTTTGATTGAAAACGTTTTAAAATGTCATTAATTGAGGGTGTCCCTTATAATCCGGTGCGCCTTATAGTGCGGAAAATACGGTAACTTTAGGTTGCAGGCCGCACATACAGTAGAGCCCAGCAGTATTGGCACCCCTTAATTTTGTTCACAACCGGTGTAATATCTCATGAAAGAAATGGTAATGGACACAATTTACTTCACCAACATCTTTTAATTGCTGGTATGAAGTAACTGAAAAGTTGTTTTTCCCCAAAATAGACATTGTAATTTCAAAGAAAACAAAAAGCAGAAAAACAGCACGAGAATGAATATTGGCACCCCTACTTAGTATTTAGTTGCACACCCTTTGACAAAGATGACAGCCTCCAAACGTTTCCTGTAGACATCAATAAGCCTTTTGCATTTCTCTGGTGGTTCTCCCACTCCTCCTTTGCTATATATTCCAGCTCCTGAACATTTGAAGGATTCTTTCTCCCAATGGCAGATTTCAAAGCACTCCAAACATCTCAATTGGATTAAGATCAGGACTCATTGCTGGTCATTTGAAAATGTTCTATTTTTTCTTTTCTAACCATTGCTGTGTGCTTTTGGATGTGTGTTTGGGGTCTCTGTCTTGCTTGAGTACCCAATATCTTTGCTTTAAACCAAGGTTTCGAACACTGGGCAAAACAATTTCCTCTAAAATCTGATGATAATTTCAGATTTCATTATACTAGTGAAACGGGTAAGGCCTCCTGTCCCAGATGCAGCACAGCAGCCCCATAGAATTATGGATCCTCCACCCAGGCAATCCTTTTTGTGCCTTTGTATCAAAAATGAGGTCTTCCTTCGCCTCTGCCCAAGTAGCTTTGCTGTGTTGAGTGTGTGTGGTGCTTCTTGAAAACAGTTACCCCAGACTGTTCCATGTTGGCCTGCAGGTCTGTAGATGTCAGATGAGGTGATTTTCCCACCAATCGCACCAAGCTTCTTTGACTTCTATCATCGATTTTTTTTTTTACTCACACGCCCAGAGAGGTCCTTGACAGTTCCATGCTTCAGATATTTCTAAATAACCTTCCACACTGTTGACACAGGTATACTAAAGTCTTTGGTTATGGTTTTAGATCCTTTGGAACTCTTGTTTTTTTATATAGGTAATCGCATTCCTTCTTTCGTCAGACAGACTTTTTTCTTTGCCATTGTGAAAAAGGAACAGAGTGAAACAGTTGCCTTTTAAAAACACAACTGTCATCATTCATTGGCCATTTTATGTCACATAGGCACAGGCAATTAGTCACAAGTGATTTTCATTTGTGATTTACCATAGGTGAGTCAAATTAGGTTTCCATACTGACTAACAGCAAAGGGTGCCAATACTAGTGATACAGCAAGCTGTACCTTTTGATTTTTTTTCACACTCATCTATTTTTTTTACTGTTGTTGATACTTTGCTCTTTTGTATTAAACACACGCTCTCTATAGTAAAATGCTGTGTCACTAGATCACTGTTGTTCAAAAGATGTTTAACATTATGTACCTAAACTTCATGGGTGCCTATACTGCTGGGCAGGACTGTAGGAAAATCTACTAAAAAGTGGGCCGGACAAATAAAACCATGGTATATATGTATATAAAACAGTAACTTCAGATTTATTATTCTTTTTTTGATACTGTCCAAAATAGTACAAACACTATCACTAATTATCACAAATAATGACAAAAATTAACATTACTATTAATCATAAAACATTTCCAAGTGTTCTTTAAAAAAATCCAATTTTTATACTTCACACAATCATCTTGCAGGCTGGATTAAACCTGTTCGGGCCAGAACCAGCCCACGGGCTGTATGTTTAACATCGCCGCTCTAAATTGTTTTTAGGTATTTGTGATTGGGTGCAAGAATGTGTGTTCGTCACTGTGTGCCCTAAGAGTGACTGGCAACCAGTCCAGGGTGTTACCCACCTACTGCCTGAAGACTGCTGGGATAGGCACCAGCAAGCCAGAGACCTAACTGAGGCTAAGCAGCTACATGCATAATGCTATAATGCATTGATGGATGCACTACTTGAAGTGCTGTACTTCACTATAAAGTTAGCAGTATTAGATGCTTTTGTTATTTACACGTCACACTTCTGTGTTCTGGATGAGACCAAGATTATATTAACAAGGATGGAATTATACTTATAGGCCCATCTTTTAGTCAATTTTTTTAAATAGTACCAATTCATTCCTAATTACATTTTACAGCAGTGCTTTTTTATTATTCTCAAAGTGGCGTGAGCATAGAGCGGCATATCCAGACTGTTACCTTAATAATGTGCATTGTCCCATTTAAAGCAAATAAAATTCAGTTGCGCACTGTGAAAATCATCCATGCGCCTATTATCTGAAGCCACTTATCCTCACTAGGGTCACTAGCTTGCTGCTACCTATCCCAACTGTCTATGGACAGTAGGCGGGGGACACGCTGGACTGGTTGCCAGCCAATCATAGGGCACAATGTCGAACAACCATTCACGCATCCAATCACGCCTAAGGACAATTTAGGGTTCAATATACCTGCCATGCATGTTTTTGGAATGTAGAAATAAGTCAGAGGGAACCCACACAGGCTCAGAGAGAACATACTAAGGCCGCACAGGTTAGCGCAAGCTGGATTTGAACTAAGGACTCTGATCAGTGAGGGAGACGTGCTAACCACTCTTACTCCCAGCTGCGCTGTGCAAATCAAATAACCAAATAAAAACACATATGTATGCCAAGGACATCAAAAAATTAAAAACTGCAAATGAATCAAGTTGAAGAACTCAATTCCTTTTAAAATCCACTCTCCTTATTTGCACAAGTGTAATAAACTGATAAATAAAATGATAATAAGAATATAATTAAATATGATCAAAATTATTTTTGGTTTTTATATTTCTGCCTTTGGGATCTGTGGAAATTGTCTGCAGCCAACTTCAATAATGCCTAATATGCATTTCATATTTAATCTTAAATTTCGGGAAACGACATTTCTACTTGGTTTAACCTGAGTGATCAACTCAGTGATTTCTATGGTGCTATCCGCATAAAGGCACAATGGCACAGATCAATTATATCAATCAAATTATACTGGAAAAATCCCCACAATTTTGCTTGGTATGGGCTACCCCAGCTAAATGAGGTTTCTTACCCCGGTAGAAGATAAAACCAATGAGAATATAGACCTAGCTAACGTTAGCTACGTTGTGAACATATCCAAGGTGCTAGCGAATTACTCAATTTATAATGGCGGCAGCGTTTAGCTAACTTAACTTATCATGCTTTCTGAGATTCGACGGCAAGTTCTTGAAGGCAACCACTCAATGATGTTTTGGCTTCCCAATGAACGCAAACATATCCTTTAAGTCAGGCCATGCGTGAATGGCTGTGGGCTTTAGCTTCTTGAGCCTGTGCTTATTTGGCTTAATTGTCCGTGTCTTATTCGACGCTAGTTTCTAGCAAAGGATACCAACTGCTATCTTCTCTGCTCTCCTGGTTATGTGGTGCTGACAGTCGTGGGACGTCCCTGCGTTTACTTAAATTTAGCGGTAGTCAAGATGATCGGTCAAAGACAGTTTACATAGTTTGTGCAAAGATGCTGAGAGAAAAGTAACATGGCCCTTTATTGTGAATTGTTAAAAATAAATAAAAAAGTAACAAGGCCTTTTTTTAAAATGTAGCAAGTAAAAAGTATGATATTTGTGTTTTAAATGTACAATGTACTGTAGATAGTAACAGTAAAAAGTTGTCAGAAAAAATAAATACTTCTAAATGTACAAAATACAGGCAAAATTTACTTAAGTACAGTAATGAAGTATATGTACGATACTACACATCACTGCACTTTAACGATATTTCCACACACACCCATGGTGAGGAACATGACATTTGGGGTTGGCAAGCTGTCATTGTTTTGGTTTCTTTTTTTGTAAAATAACAGAACAAAATTAAATTAAAAAATAGACCCAAAAAAAACAACTAACAAAAAGAATACCCATGCAATTTAGCACGATAAAACAACAATTGAATAAGTTGTGAATAATACAACAAACAAAGAAATCGGCATAGAGTGAAGCAGCAATAACTAAACCATGATGTAGGGAACACTGTACTAAGATTCAAAAGCTCCACTTGAGAGTATGTAGTTGTCTGTCTATGCCCTGCAATTGATTGGTAATTTGACTAGCATGCCTACGACCCACCCTAAGTCAGTTGGGATGGGCTATTGCTTCCTAGTAACCTTGAAAGGTATTGGCAGTAAACAAAATGAATTACTGAAAAGGAATGACATGGAGCCAGTACCTTCATAAGGGAGATCATGGTGTTTTTGATTTGCTCCATAGAAGGTCTCTGATTTGGCTCTTTGTCCCAGCAGTGGGTCATCAGGGTCTCTATAGGCTCTGGCAGGTCTTTAATCAGAGGAGGCCTTGTACCTTTGGCATGATTAACAGAAAAACAGAACAGAATTTAATCTTTCCAAATCAATATTGTGTCAGGTTAAAACTGCAGTACTAACGTTGAATGACTGTTGACTGGAAGAAAGTGAATTGGAGTCACTCCGGTTGAAAAAGTTGGGTTTGTCATTCCTTCAATATGTTTTGTTAACCAAGCAATTGATGGACACCAGTCTTATTTTATATTTTTTTACAATTAATATATAAACTAAATGATGATCAATAAATTATTGTGAATTGTACATATATACTTTATTTTACACCCTGTCTCCTTTCAACTAAGTAACATCGTTCATCCCTTGGGATTAATTTGACCACAGAAAGTTAAACTTTCTGAAAGCGATCAAACACACAGATGAAACAGTTGGCACACCTCTATTAATGGAGTAAAATTTCACAGTGGTCAGAGAAATAACTTCTGACAAAAAGGGCCCTGCCGCTTACATGCATTTATGGCTCCGGATTCTCTACACCAGGGGTCACCAACCTTTTTTGAAACCGAGAGCTACTTCTTTGGTACAAAATGATATGTAGGGCTACAAATTAATGTGAAAACCTCGATCATGTTATTGATTTCACACAATAATTAAGAAACAGCGGTAGTAAATATGTGAATCAAGTGTAATATGTAGAGCAGGGGTCACCAACCTTTTTGAAAGTGAGAGCTACTTCTTTGGTACTGAGTAATACGAAGGGCTACTAGTTTATGTGAAGATAACAATCATGTTAATGATTTCTCACAATAATTAGGGAACAGCTGTAGTAAATATGTAAATGTAGTAAATATGTAAATGCATATGTACATATGTATATGTTAAGTGAAATATGCACATGTAATATATGTATAATTGTTTCTAACATTCCAAGAAAATCACACTGTTCTATCAATTGTGAGCTATTTGCAGAACAGGCCTGCTCATGTTGGTGACCCCTGATGTCAAGTATATGTTGTATATGCCGTACATGCATAATCGTTCGTAATATTCCTAGAAAATCACAAAGCGCTATCACAGGTCTGCGGGCTATTCATGTGATACTTGAGGGCAACCCATTGCCCGCGGGGGACCACATTGGTGACCCCTGCCCGAAACCTTTATATCCCTACCGTCTGCGGTCCACATGGCTGGAATGTGGGATGGTTCCTGCCCAATGGCTTTGCCTGCTGTCAAGACATCACTGCACTATATAGCACAATATGTTTTCTGTAATTTATATTGTTTCTGGGTCTGGTACATGCAGCATCCACTTCAACCTGTGGGCCTGGAAGGGGGCTCCTCCCACCTGTGGTCCCTTCTGGAGGTTTCTGATTTTCCCCAAATTGGGGTTTTTGAGTTTTTCCTTCCCCTTCTGGGAGCTTTGACAGGGGATGCTGTTGTGTACCTTATACTGAAAAGATGTCTCTGTACGACCTCTTTTCATCTGTGAAGCCCTTTGAGACTTCAGTGATTTAGGGCTATATAAATAAAATTTGATTGATTGATTGATTAAATTCCTTCCAGTTGAGTAGTCCTTAAACTTTTTGTCCATTTTCTCATGCACTTATTCACAAAGAGGTAAATCTTGCACTGTTCTTAGCTTGTGCATGACTGAGCAATTCAGTTACGGTAATGCCTAAAAAATAATCTTGAGCAAATATAATCTATATCTGGAGTACACTGAGAAAAAATTACATCAAAATATATTTTCTTTAGCCTAATGGTGTTAGTCAAACTCATTTTAGCTCAGGAGAATGTCAGAGAAATCTCTAAAAGAAGACTAGGACAAGCCTAGCTGCTAAGCAGCAAAAAGAGTAACTCAGACCAGCCAAGATTGACTTTTCTATACCATGGAATAGAGAAAAGGCCCGGACAAATGAACTTGTGCGTTCTCCAATGCTAATTCAACTGCCCCAGCGCTCCTGCCTGGTTTTTATTCATTCAGCAAAGCATTGCACATTACAAGACATAACAAAAACAGCCAGTCGGGCGCCACCAACAGCTGGGCCAAGGTCCCAGCTCACATTTTCCTGCGTCAACAGCTTTATCTAAGGACTGGGGCCAGATGAACTAGGACTGGACACATGGATAGCAATGCACACTATTCTAGACAAGAAATAAGCACATAATGATAACAACCTAATATTTGATTTCCTTCACAGAGAATCTATTCTCAAGCGAGTTAGACAGGTAAAATCATGCCACGGGATACATCTTAAAAAGTGCCAATTATATGTAGATGTCTGCTATGCATGCCGGCAATGGTCCCAATTTGCAAATAGTAGGAGTCAACTGTAAATGTATTGATAATAGCGGGAGTCAACTGTAAATGCATTGATAAATTTAAAAGAAATTAATAAAATAAAAAAGATAAATAAGGTAAATGATGAAATGACGACCACAGATGAAATGATGAAATTACAACCAATTCTGCTGAAGCGTTTCAACTTTTGTAAGACCAAACAACCTCACAAAGTCTTGCTGTCAAAAGGTTATTTTCGCCACTTCAACATTTTGTACTGTAAAACTTTGAACAGTAACTAATAAATTACAATTTCTTCTCTACTCCGATACAAAACGAAGTTAAAAGAAGTTTGGTTCCTTGGATATCGCGGATATGTGTAAGGTGTGCATGGTTGGTATGGGGGCTGTACGAGGGCCTTTCGGTCTGACGAGTCATTATCTGCTTGGGCAAGGTTGGTGCTGAGATCGGAGCAACATGCAAAATTTCTCAGAGAAGGGTCAAGGAAAGAAAATGATACTTTGCGGGTGTTTAGGGTAAGTAATTAACATTATAACATGGTCAAAAGATGAATTTTCATAAGGTCGCCTCAAGACTAGGTTTATTGTCCTTAATAAATGGAAAATTAGTTTTACAAAAGTATGTACCGTAATTCCCCAAGTATAAGATGCACATTTTTCCCCCAAAATAAAAGGTCACAACTCACAGTATGGGTGTGTCCTGTAAATGGATACTTAAAGAATAGATTTTTTTTTTTTTAATTCGACACCATTCAAGGAATAGTGATTCGTCAGTCACATAAGGTGAGTTTTGATGCACAGATGTGCATTTTTATATTGGCCGGGTTCTTACTTACAATAATTACCATAAAGGGGATGAGCGAGAGGTTGGACATTGCTTGGTAGTTAACAGGCAGTACCTGTTTAAGCTAACAGCAGCTCATGCTCACTGAAGTTGTTACAGCATTATTTTTTAATAAAAGAAGCAATAAGACTCAACCAACGTCCCAGTCCATCCTTGTTCACACAGGATCATTACCAAAACAGAGGATTTTGTAAAGGTTATGATTTCTCCTGTTGATTCAAGTAAGAGTGGCAAGGTATGGACCTGTATGCTCTGGTTAGGAAACACAGAAAGGTATTCCATTTGATTTGTTTATAAATTGTGGTCTTTTAGCAAATACACACAATCATAAATTGGTGGAACATGAATGGTGCACAACTTTTGGTATTAATGGCAAAATGAACTTGAGCTGCATCACGAGGAAAAAGAAGAGCTACTGCTTCGGGCACATTCAACAAGGCATTGGCGCAGTGTTCACAGACTGCTCACAACGTGGGAAATCTGAAACACTCTTAACTTAACCAGCAACAAATATATAAATAATGGATAGGAACACAAGAAAATATGAAGAATCTACCAAGATGAGATTTATTCTGTTTTTCTATAGTTTTTACATTTTTGCCAAACTGTTGCTGTGTCCTATCCACAGTAACATGGAAAACACCAAAATGTGACCCAAAAATTAACGGTGTGCCCTATAAACAGGTGCGTTTTCTATTTGGGGGATTACGGTATCTTAAAAATATGATTAATTTTCAGAAAATGTTTTTTTCACAAATTGATAAGATTTGTTATTAATTGTCTCAAATAAAGAAGAAAAATATGCATTGTAAGGGCCAAATGCAACCCGTCTAGCCTGTATCCATGGAGTGGTGCTATAGTTTATATAAGCGACAGATTACGGATGAGGGGAGGGAAGATTGGACAGGAAGGGCAAATGGTTTTGACAGCAGGTATGTTTTACGTTCAAACATTTGGGGAAAATTGTTTTATTTGCACAATATTCAAATTTGGTTTATGATTTGAATACGCAGATTCTTTGATGTCATGCTCACTGCCACTGAAAAGACATTCTTGGACACAACAGGTGCATCTGTAAAATTGTCAAAAAGTGTCAATTGTTTGATAGACAACACTAGTCAGAACAAGAAAGGTGCGTCAACCGGGTCCATCCACGGCTCAATTCTCGAAAGCTCCGTGGAGGACATAGACTCTCACACTAGTCAAAACCACTTCTAGTAGGACCCTTGGATCGTTTGGAGCGTGGCTGTAGGCGAAACGGCTGAGGAGAAGCGAGGATGAATGAGGGAAGAAGCTGCTGTTTGCCGCTACACCGACTGCCGAGGGAACATCCAGCGTTGGCTGTGGCGCGGAGCGGTGTTGGACCACAAGGCGTCCACTATTAGGATAGGGGGATAGGGGTGTAGATATATTATGGCCATTTAGTTGTGCACACTTATTACAATTACAAGGGAGGCTTCATTCTGGAGAAGTAGATCAGCAACAACCGAGGTGTTTTACAGTCAAATGTAGCAAATCAAAAGGCCAAAGTCTTAAAAGAATTGGATTTGTACTAAACTTCCAATGAAAAGTGCATTTGGACTATTATGAAGTGTTGAAACTGACTCTTTTAGATTCAAGTTGGAGTTAAAACAACAGTCTCCTACCAGGTGTGGCATGCTGTCCATTGCTAGCTTAATATATGATCCTTTAGGTTTACTGGCACCAGTCATTTTACGTGCAAAAATAATGCAGCAGGAATTATGTAGAAGAGGTTGCAGATGGAATGATGACCTACCACAGGACATCCTACACCAGTGGAATTCATGGTCGGAGGAGTTGGAACAGCTGGTTGCCTTTCATGCAAGACGATGCATCAAGCTGGTGGCCTTTGGAAGGGTCATATAGGCCCAATTGCATTATTTTTCTAATGCTAGTGAATGTGGCTGTGGGACTGTGTCGTACATTTGAATGTTAACCATGAAAATCAGCTTTCTACTCTGTAAATCCAGAGTGACACCACTGAAGGCCGTAATTATTCCGCGACTGGAGTTAACGGCCTTGCTGTCAGTGTGGATTCACAATTGAAGGTGGAGCTAAAGTTAAATTTGGAGGAATCCGTACTTTGGACTGATGGCACTTCAGTGTTGAAGTACCTGAATAATGAAGACCAACGTTTCCACACATTTGTGGCCAATAGAATCTTGACCATCAGAGAAACATCCAAGCCTTCACAGTGGAGACACGTTGGTTATAAAGACAATCCTGCTGATGACGTGTCGAGAGGAATGAGGGTCTCCTGCATTGCAGCAGGTGGTTTGAAGGTCTCACATTTCTTTGGCAGCCAGAAGAATATTGGCCCAAACCTATGTTGGACGTCTCAGTGGATCCATGTGATCGAGAAATTCGAAAGGAGGCAATGGTATATACCATAAAGATAGGAGGGATTCTCAGTCCTACAAGCCAATTTATGGCCTATTTCTCAAAATGGCAGAGACTCCAGAGAGCAGTGGCCTGGTTTCTCAGGCTGAAGGCCATGTTATTAGAAAGGAGGTGATCGATAAAACAGGTTGTAGTTCAGAGGCTTGCGCAAACAGTTAACAGTGGTGCTTTGATGCTGGATGATCTGCAGAGAGCAGTGGTTGCCATTGTTTGCTACAGTCAGCAACAGAGATTCGAAGAAGAGATTGCTTCTTTAACATCTGGAAAGCTAGTAGTAAGCTGACAAAGTCTCATATATTGATGGATCCAGTCGATGAAGATGGCCTCTTAAGAGTCGGCGGACGGTTGAGTAAAGGATCAATGCCAGAGCAAGCTAAACATCCACTTATACTCAAATGACCAGCATCTTTCTATTCTCATTCTCAAGCATGTGCATCAGAATTTGGGACATGGAGGAAGGATTCACACACTGTCCAAAGTGAGGAAGAGATTTTGGATCACCGAGGCCCATGCTGCTGTAAGGAAAATCATTGCTGAATGCAGTTTTTGGAAACGTTAAAATCTTCCAGCAGACAGAATCCTTGACCTACCACCATTCACCAGCACAGGAGTAGATTACTTTGGGCCAGTTGAAGTGAGGAAAGAAAGATCAACCTGTATGAGGTATGGAGTCATATTTACTTGTATGGCCAGCAGGGCCATCCATCTGGAGGTTGCTGTTTCACTGGACACTGACGCATGCATTAATGGTTTAAGGCGGTTTATCAGCAGGAGAGGAAAAGTGGTACAGCTACGGTCCGGCAATGGTACAAACTGTTGGAATGGAAAGAGAACTGAAGGATGCTCTGGCAGCTTTGAATCGCGACAGGATTTATGAAGTTCTGTCACAGGCCGGCATACATTGGAGCTTTAATCCACCATCAGGATCACATCATGGTGGCTTTTGGGAACGGATGATCCATCTGGTGAGGAGGGTTCTCAGTTCTGTCCTACGGCAGCAAAGGTTGGATGACAATGGACAGCATACAGTGCTTTGTGAAGTGGAGGCCATTTTGAATGACTGTCCAATAACCAAACTATCAGATGACCACAACGACCAAACCATCTTCTTCTTTTAAAAGGTAAACCAGCTTTACCACCTGGGGTGTTGGACCCAAAATACCGGTATGTCAGAAGATGATGGAGGCAAGTACAGTATCTCTCAGATCTCATTGGAACAGATGGATCAGGGAATACTTGCCTTTGCTCCAAGAGAGGCATAAGTGGAATAAAAAAAATAAAATAAAAAGGAGGTTGGCAATTGGAGATATTGTGGTCACCATGGACTCATCAGGTCTTCGTGCATCCTGGACTCTTGGCAGAGTTCTGGAAATCTTTCAAGACAAACACGGTCTGGTGCGTTCTATGAAATTGCAGACTTAACTTAGCACTTATTGAAAGGCCAGAGACCAAGTTGGGCTTGGTTCAGGAAGTATAACATGTTTTACCTTTATTCTGATCTGTTTCTTTGTTTAACTTGTTAGAACGGCCTTAACAATTAAGGGCCTGTGTGCAAGGGCCAAATGCAACCTGTCTAGCCTGTATCCATGGGGTGGTGCTATAGCTTATATAAGCGACAGGTTACGGGTGAGGGGAGGGAGGATTGGACTGGAAGGGCAAATGGTTTCGACCGCAGGTATGTTTTACTTTCAAACCTTTGGGAAAAATTGTTATAATTGCACAATATTCAAATTTGGTTTATGCTTTTCTGCAGATTCTGTGATGTCATGCTCACACAACAGTTGCATCATTCGAGTCTCAAATTGTATATACATAACACTAGTCAGAACAAGAAAGGCGCATCAACACGGCTCAATCCTCGAGAGCTCCGTAGAGGACGGACGCTCTCACTTTATTGTTGATACAGGACACTCACCTCTGTGGACAGCCCACATGATACAAAACGCTGAACCGCCAATCTCATCAAAGGGCTTTTTGCGGGTGAGGACTTCCCACAGGATAATGCCCCAACTGAACACATCACATTTTTCACTGTAGTTACTGCCTGAGGAATACATACAGACATTTTAATCATTAGGTGAACTTGAATGTATTAGCCATTAAAGAGCATTTAAGGCATCCTCCAAATCTGCTTTAGGAATGTCTCTCAACTGGTCTGATTTATGAATCCACCATCAACCCCTAAATTAAGTATTTATGCATCCAGACAGTCAATTGAGTAACTACTTTGACATTTTTAAAGTTTTTAAAGATTTACGGTAACATAAGGATGTATATCCATCCACCTATTTTCTAGAGCTGCATATCCTTACAAGGGTCGCAGTCTTGCTGATGCCTATCCCAGCTGACTTCGTGCAGTAGGCGGCGGACATCCTCAACTGGTTGCCAGCCAATTTCAGGGCACACAGGGACAAACAACCATTCATGCACCAAATCACATCTAAGGACAATTTATAATGTACAATATATCTGCCATGCATGTTTTTGGAGTGTGGGAGGAACCCCAAGAGAACCCACATGTGCTTGGAGAGAACTCCACGCAGGAAAGCCAGAACGAGGTGGATTAGAACTCGGGTCCCTGAACTGTTAGGCTCACGTGGTAACTACTGGGCCACCGAGCCTTCTATTTTACCACTTGATCATCATTGAGATGTATATAAAGCTTAATTGTGGTATACCTGCATTAAATTCAGTGGATTAGATATGATTTTTTAAGGGTCACATCTGTCTCTAAAACGTCCCACAGGTGACCGTGCATTTCAGAACACCATTTCACAAACACCAAGCATGAAGACAAAGGTATCGTATTTAGACCTGAGAGACAGGATTGTTTTGAGCCACAAATTTGGAGATCTGTGCATTCAATGTCCAAATGAGAGGTGGGAGTGTTCCCTCATTTTTTGCAGTTAATGGGGACCTCTTCCAAGTGTGCCAGGTGAGGGGTAGTGTAACCGAATGAGAATACTGATCAGACACCAACGGATCAATGGCTCCATGCATTGCATTATTCCAGGGAGTGAATGCATCCCAAGTTTGCTCATTGAACAGATGCAATAAATGGTTTTTTAATACCTATATTATATTCACCTACTACCCTGTATTCGCTAACAAATGGTTCATCTGCTCACCTTCAAACACTTCTGGTGCCATCCAAGCTGCACTGCCTTTATTGTTGGTCATATAAGTCTGGATGTCGCAAGCAGTTCCAAAGTCACATATCTTCAGAATAGTACCGCGAGACACTAGGAGTAAACTGAAACAATTCAATGGAGAAGAATTACAATCTTGAGGACTCTAAACTATAAACTTAAATTGGCTTTTGTCAGGACAGATACACTTAAACAACTGGCACATATTGTCGACGGCTTGAAAAACAATACCATTTGCAGAAAAAAAGTCACATGACCAAATATAATCTGTCATATACACTACAAGCAAAAGCAAAAAGCAAGGTTCTGCTGAGCTGAATTCACAAGATGATGGTTTTTATTTTAAAATGATCTTGCATTTCCTGACTGAGAGCCAATCAGAGTGAGATCGCCAGTATGATATGTGACCATTGGTTACTTGAGCGCCGTCACCTCGTTGCAGCAGTAAGGATCCCAGAATGGTTTGCTGAAATATGTGCAAAATACTACTTAATATAAATCATATTTCAATAGCAAAAGAGCACAACAAAACTCTAAACACTTCATTCTCAACATTACATTTTACTTTTGGTCTGTACAATATCTCCGCTAGGGCTGCACGATTATGGACAAAATAATAATCATGATTATTTTGTTCAATAATGAAATCACGATTATTAATCATGATTATTCATCATGCTTGGTCAAACATGTCTCTTTATTGCCCTTTTTTAACAAGCAGTAGGGCATTAAGGCTTGGTACCTAAAAATAGTAATAAACTAAAAATAATATGATTGTAAAGACATTTGGATTAAAGACTGAAGGAACAATCATTTCTCAAAGTGCTTTATGTAAAAAAATAAAATAAAAAAAAAACTTGACAGATATGCATTTAAAACAATCCTCTCCGCCCGCCCAAAAAAAAAGCGTGACGATGTGTGCGCATGCGCGTGGCGGAGGTTACAAGTGACAGGTGTTCAACATCTGTCATTTGTCACTCGCTGTCACTGAGCCATCAAGCAGGAGCACACGGGTGCTGATTGGAAAGCTTTTATTAATTGCTCAATGCAAGCTAATGGCACTCAAATACGCGATTGGCCGTTTAGTACCGCATTGTTATTTTACGCAATTGTAGCACGAGTGGATGTGAATTATTTCTTTTTGCCACGAGGACCATTGACCTTATTTGCGTTAGACTCATGAGACTATACTTGTATACATAGATATTTTGTTAGTTTATTGAATACTGTGTTAATGTGACATTGCTTTGATTTTCCCCCCATTCGGTTTATGACCTGTGTGTCTTCATTGATAAAAAATATAAACACAAGTTATGTCCCCCGTGGCTCGCCCTTTCGGAAGGCAAAAAAAACATTTCGAAGTCATAAACCAAGGCAGTTAAATACCAAGCAACCAATCTTGGAGAAAAGATTGTCTAGAAGAAACGAAACAAACGGATGGAAGTACTACTTAAGTGCGACTTCTGATTGAAGTTGCCAGCACACTCGCTAGAGGGCGGTGTTTGACCATCTGCTAACTTACTGGCTGGAGAACCGCAAGCCATAAGCAAAACCATTTGGGAAGCAGAGTCGGCAAATAAGGCAATCCTTAAGCCCGTTTGGCCAAAGCAAATTGTGGTCACCGCTGCAAACAAAAGTCAAGATGCAACCAACACCAGAAGTCGAGCTGGAGAAGCTATAGCAGAAGCACACAACGGCTCAATCTAGTTTCACTCAGAAGGCCAACTATCTCACCTCTGGTGCTGAAGTACTGGGAGAAATTGTTCTGAAAAAAAGAGTGGTGGGACTTTAAAAGCGAACACTCATAAGTTAGAGCAGCAGGGTTTGATTATGCCCTGGCGCTTAGAGAAGTAGATAATGAGGATTCCCACATGAAAGCAGAAATCATTGATAAGAAAACAACAGAATGTGACCAGAGATTTTGTGAGATTGAACATGTTGTCTCGGGGGAGTTTATGGATCAGATTCGCTGAGGAAGAAATCACAACTCTCGCTGATGAAGCTGAAGCAGCCTTAGACGATGCTGAGGCAATTGACCAACAACTGATGACACAAAGGCAATGCTATCTGTTGAATAGTTACCTTATGCGAGAGGTAGAGGGACTTTAAAAATGTCTACATGGCTGGACAGACCTGATCCCTCGGCCCAAATTAATGGAGTCAGGAGCGTGTGCAAGGAAGCTGAAGAAGAACTGTGAGAAACAGTGGGATGAATTGGCGTGGCCTGGCAGCCAACAGTGCTGGGATGAGTCAGATAAGAAAGTGGACCCAAGAAAGGGAGAACTTGTAAAGCATCCGGTCCCTGATAGGTCTACAGTCGACTTTTGGACAATAAGTATGGAAATAAATCGAAAATAGTGTTATGGGATGAATGGGTGTGGCCTGGCAGCCAACAGTGCTGGGATGAGTCAGATGAGAAAGTGGACCACAAAGGGAGAACTTGTAAAGCATCCGGTCCCTGATGGATCAACAGTCAACTTTTGGACAATAAGTATGGAAATAAATAAAAAATAGTGTGACTGATTCTAAAAAAAGTACAGGAAAACAATTGAACTAATTTTAGCAGTAGAGCGAGCGCTTCAGGGTCTTCAAGTCCTTGGGGAAGAAGATGCTGTGAGAAATCGAGTGGTCGTGCATTTAATTGAAAGCAAAATGTGGTTTATACACAACACCAAACCTGGAAGCAGTTTTTCTCAAAGAAACCACTTTAATTGTCTACTACAATTTTTGAAGGACCAAGAAGACATTCTCGAAGCACTATATAAACTTCAATACAGCCGAGCTGACAGTTATGAGAGGCCAGAAGTGAAGGGAAGGAAGAAGAGGACGTTCCCCAAAGCCATATCAGGAAAGGCTCCAAAAGTTGGACCCCAAACATACTCATGCTGTGTGTGTGGAGATGACGAGCACGCAGAGAGACTGTCTGCATGCAAAGCCTTCAGAAGGCTCACCCTGGCAGGAAAAAGAGCTCAGGTCAGTAAAAGAGGGAATATGTTTCAAGTGCTCACGCCTCCATGGCGAGGACAGCATCTGCACTCAAAGATATTTGTGCTCAAAAGATGAATGTAAGAAAAAAGGGTCTTCAGACTACAACTATTTACTCTGTCCAAAACTGCAGTCTAAGGAGGAGAGTAAGACTAGAGATAATAATAACTCAACACCTGAGAAGTGAATGGTTGGATTGACCGAGAACAAATGGAGTTCCTTGAGAAGCTTAAACTTACCCCAGAGCTGAATGCGGAGTTCAAAAAAGCATTTTCGAACAAGGTCTCAACGACAAAGTGCATAGTAGCACTACTAGTAAACCCACAATATCCTGTCATAATGATGCTTTTGAAGGTGACGACAAACTCAGGACAGCTAGTTGGTACAATGATTGACCTTGTATTGGATACAAATTATATCTCATATGGTGCCACTATATGTCTCCAGTTAAGGGGAGAAAATATTAAATTAATTGTCCAAGGAGTTGGAGGAATGGAAAAGGCTGTCTCAACTATGAGGTATACTCTCTGACTTAGAGTAAAAACTCCCAAAGGAACCGCAACTGTGCACAAAATGCTCTGTTATGGGTTAAAGACTTTTGCAAACATTAACCATGCTGTAACACCAGAGAAAATACAAAGATTCTTCCCGAATGTCTCATTAAAGGACCTAATTCTACCTACAGATTAGCCATAAGAAAGGCTGCCTGGTCCCACAGCCAATCAAGATAGTTGGAGACCTAGTCCTCTGGGATGGCCCCCTTGGGAAAACAGTTGATGGAACCCATCCTTATCTCTTTGAATAAGTAAACCTCGCTGTGCACCGGTCTGATATACACTATGCTGAATCAATGAGAACACCTTCAAGTGCATACAAAGAGATCTCCATGGATTTAGTCAGATCTTGAGGGGTCAGGAGGATAGGCGAGGTAACAGCCATTCAAGGGGCTGTTGTTTCCAATAAAGAAAGTGTGGAGTGATTCAAGTGGGACAGTGTCAGTGCTGCCTGTGAACCCCTTTGCGGTAGCTATAAATGTGGTAAATGTCCCTCTGGTGGAAAAGAAATGACACTGGGTGAAGAGAAAGAGCTGGAAAAAAAATAAAGAAATGCGTCACCTACAAACTACATGATAAACACTGTGAATCACCACTTTGGGACTCAGCTTACCCATGGAAAGGAGACCATAAGTTGCTACCAGAAAATCGGCATGTAGTAGAGTCAACCTTTCGCAACATGGAAAAATGCCTTGAGAAGGAACCAGAATGGAAGCCCACATACAAGGAGCAAATCCATGAAATGATCTTGAGAGGAGCTGCTATCAAACTCACCAAGGATGAGACTGACAACTGGGAAGGGCCAAAATGGTATATTAGCCTTTCAGTTACTCCAAATTCACACTAAACTACGCCTGTGAGAATCGTCTGGAGCAGCAGCCAAGAATACATGGGGGTTCGCCTGAACAATCTACGCTACAAGGGTCCTGATTTCTTGAATCAGATCAGAGGTGTCCTTTTGAGAGTCAGGACTGGATTGCACACTGCACTAGGGGATGTGCAAAAGATATATAACTGTTTGGCTGGAAGAGAAAGAAGTCCATGCCCATCATTTTCTCGAGAGAGGCAACTCAGAAGATGAAATTGAAGTCTTTGCAGTTGTCAGAGTAAACATGGGGGACAAACCTGCTGGCTGCATTGCCCATGTTGCCATCAGGGAAACCACTAACTTGTCCCAGTTTGCAACCATGGTTGATGAGTGCAGGGTTTTGATGACTGATAATTACGTGGACAACATTCTAACATTCCACAACAACATCGAGGAACTAGAGGAAATAACCAAAGGAGTTGAGAAAATCCTGACAGCCGGAGGCTTCTATCTTAAGCCGTGGATACTGTTTGGCCAAAGTGGGTGGGCTACCGCCTCAACCGAACATATCAGTGCAATACGTCAGCTAAAACCCTTGTTCTACCCAACCGAATGGAAGACAAAGAAAGCAAAACTGGAACTGGACAAACTTTGTGTGATGACCGCCATAAATTTCTCAAAAGGGAGAGGAAAGGTGAAGACGGAACCCAACTTGCGCGAAGATGAAGTCAGAAGCAACTCTCCAAAACATTTGACTCGCTCATTATTACTTAGCCAGATTGCTGGATTTTATGACCCAATTGGTCTTGCCACACCTGCAAAACAAAAGGATGTGATGCTTGTGAGAGAAACATACCAGGAAATGAATAGCAAAAGCCCCGGTAAGGACACATGGGATACTCCACTTTCACCAAGTCTCCGGGAGGCGTCCATCAATCTATTCTAAGAATATGTGAGACTTGCCCAGATCAGGTTCAAGAGAAGCCTCACACCTACAGGAGCCCTTGGGCTGCCATTAGAAACCAATTTCTCCGATGGAAGTGAGGCTTCCTATGGAGCCGTGCTCTACCTCCGATGGAAGACACATGATGGAGTTGTAATCAGGTTGGTAGAATCTAAAGCAAAACTTCTTCCTCTGGATGTGATTAAAGCAGAAGTATGTGACGCTGTTTGCGCAATACGTTTGAAACTGCACTTGAAGAAGCACTGACGCATCAAAGTTGCATGCTGGGTACACTTTGTGGGCAGCCAAACTATCTTGGCAACAATCCAAAAAGAGAGTTATGGATACCAAACTTTTTTTGCAAACTGTATCGGAGAGATCCAGAAAGATGGCTCGGTGGATGAGTGGCGATGGATTGAGGGTAAACTCAACATTTCAGACATTATCACAAGAGGATCTTCTCCTGAAGAGCTCGACGAAAATTCAGAATGGCAGGAAGGTCTGGGGTTTCTGGGTTTGCCTGAAACAGAGTGGCCTGTGAAGGTAGCAAGCGATATTATGGTCAGTTTTGACTTTAAACCCGCCTTGTGGTTGTATAAGATGACAAAAATGGACTCTTGCTTTGTGGTGGCAGAGTTCAAAGGTGGACCGAAGAAGGGAAAGCTGTCCCATTAATTCCATTCCATTCATGGATAGCAATCTTACTTGCCTGAGAAGCTCATGAGACAAATCATGTGGGGTTGCTGCCACTTTATTGCACACCAGAAAAAAAGGCCTGGGTGGTACAAGAAAGTCGTCAAGAAAGTGATAAATGGAAGCATTACTTGCAAGAAATGAAGCGCGCAACTGTGCCAGCAAGTGATGAACACCCTTCCACTAGTGCATACCAGCCGAGCAAGTGCCTTTAAATACACTACTCTGGACCTTTTTGGCCCCTTTGAGGTCAGAGATGCTGTGAGAAATAAGAACGAAATAAAAGGTCTGGGGAATTGTATATTGCTGCATGGCTTCTCAAGCTGTCCGGAAGCGAGAACTTGGGATAACTGGTATGTGCAGCGTTTGCTTCACTTAACAGCTGTTGAACCTGAAGGAAATTCATATTTTTCTAATACAATATATCTATAAAATAGTGTGTACATGGAACTGTGTTATTCTAATAAAGATTGAGACGACGTAATGTCAGTATAAAGCAGATATAGTCTTGGCCCAGGAGAAATAAAGACAAGTCGGCACCTCCAAAAGGAACAGATGGCATCCCCCGACCAACATTCCACCAAGGGGAAAAGGCTAGGTGTGGCCTTCAAGAGAAGATATCAGTCAGGGTTTATAGTGCACAGACTTCCTCCGGCTTCAAAGAATGGCCGGCAGAACAAAGACTTTTGAAGACACCATCCCCACGCAAACAGACCCACACGCACGCACACACCGACACGCACGCATGCACACACACACTTGCATTCCACAGTGGGACTACATACCCCAAAAGGGTATAAGAACTGAATGTTGAAGGTGAAACGTTGCCATTTTCTGCTCCGACCTGTGGCAGGACTGGCCCGAGGCCTCGCGTACTTTCCCACTCTGTCTGGATTAAATCAATTGTTTCACTATGTTGTGGTATGGGCGATCTTTCAACAAAAACAAACACGCTAGGAACTAGTTTAAGGCAAGAAGCTTTTTCTAGATTCCTTCAGTTGGTGACCCCGACGTGATTCTTGGAAGATCAGGTTGAAAGGACAGAGGATTGGGCAGAGATTTTGCTGGACTTTGGTCTCCCTGGTGCACCAAAAGAAGGGTAAGCAGAAACCTGTTGTATATCCGAATTCTGCTGGATTGAGTATTCTAAATTTTGGGAGACTGAAGATATGGTGAAGTCTCTGTAAGTATTTTATTTGGTGTTTAGTTTAACCGTGGTAACAAAGGACACGGCGCGATTAAATCAACCGTGGTAACAGTTAGAGGGCACGGATCGGTGTTTAGTTTAACTGTGGTAACGAAGGACACGGCCCAATTAATTAAACCGTGGTAACAGTTAGAGGGCACGGATCGGTGTTTAGTTGAGCAAAAAGGATTGTGTCTCGTCGTAGCTGACGCTGCCCCGGACACGGGGGGGCATTGCAACATTTCCGTATACGTTGGGGATTTTGGGACCCTCAAAAACAGACAGGGACTAAATTGATGAGTATGCCACCAGTGAATTCGGAGGAAGAAAGGGATGCACAACGTTGTAAATTTGGTTGTGAAAGTTATGGTGGAAGATGGCATAAAACGATGGATGAGTTATGGAGGGACCTCGAAAGTCAGTTGTTGGCATGTGTGGAAAAGAAGAAGCAAAAAGTTAAACAAGCTGAGTGGAAAAAAGTGTGGGTGAAATGGAAGGAGGACAAAAAAGTTAATAGAGATAAATGTACAAATGCACATTTGGCTAATAATTTTCAAATGGCAGAAAGGGAAGTCATTGCAGTGGAAAAAGAGTTGAGGGAGAAGATGGAGGAAAGTGGATGGATAAAGAGGAGAAATATAACCAGAGAAATAAAGGAGTATGATAAGTTGCGCCGCAATTTGCACGAACTGTATTTGATGATGACTGCTGTGTCTGCTGGTCAGGAAGAAAAAGAGGGTCACTTTGACCCACCATTGGGGGTGCAAAACAGGGCAGGACCGCTGCACCCCCCCGAGCACACTGAGCCATCCCAAACCGCATCTAATGGTCAAAGAGTAGCTTTGCAAGCTTCAGTTTACGAACTGGGTGGGGAAGGAATTTTTGTAGGGACTGCCAATACTGAAAGGACTGACGACTAAAACTTGTTGTAGAGGACTAAGTGGGGGGAAATCGACAGGGAAGCGTGGTGACTGACCAGATGACCCGCCAACACAAAGACATACAACTTGACTGAGCAGTTAGACAGGCGAACTGTGGACAATGTGCATCCCAAGGTGGTTGTCCTTAGAGGACAAATTAAGAGCCGGTATGGTAAAAGATCGCACGCAGCAGCAGCATGGGGTGGACACAGACATTGAGACAGGGAAGGGTGAGAACCCATTGTTTGATTTCACACTCCCCCTCCAACTGACTCCTCACCGCTTGCCACATACATGCGACGTGCGCACTCAACAGAGGATGACTGGAGAAGCCAAGCAACAAATAACAACTGTTTGACCCCTAATTATGAAAAGAGTCAGATCAGACCACGATCTGGATTTCAAACTAGACCATCTGATAGATATACCCGACCAATGAGAAATTACCCCATGATACCAGCCCCTCATGGGTTAGGCTCCCTGCATTACTGGGCGGCGCCGAGCCCTGGATCCAAGCTTTCAAGAGACACACTGATGGTATGAATTTGGCTTGCGGCGACATGGTAAGATTAATCCAGGCATGTTGTTCCTCAGTTCACCAATCTGATGAAGTCCAGAGGCGTTCCGGCCTTAATATGGTTGAACCCAATTGGTTTTTTTGCTCCTTTCACCAAGCGACTGTTTGCTGTGCTCCAGGACCTCTTTCCTTCTTCCGTGTCAGCAGTACCAAAACTTCCAGATTTCAAACCCATCATGGATCCCGCTGCACACCTCAATGCCTGCCAGAACATGTTGACAGATAAGACCATCTTGTGACAAGCCGCTTTGCGTGATTTGTAGACATGTGCATCTAGACACACTTTCCATGGAGGTCAGGGAGAAGCTTTCTGAAGACCCTGATCTGCTGGAAGGTAATGAGGGTTATTTTAATCAACAGGTGACTCACCATGTAAAATTATATGTTCACAGGCAAAACAAATTTGATGAGGGAGTGAAAGGAATGCAGGAACAGCTTCTGAGACTTCAATTAGCACAAGCGCGGAAAAAGCAAAGGACACAAAGGCCAAAAAGGGGGTGGCAGATCAACGAATGTGGATGGTTGAGGGACGGCCAGCGAGAGGCAGAGGGGCGTGTCGTGGAAGGGGGAACACCAACGGAGGTCAAGGCGGCTCTCGCCAGGCTCCAAATAGAGACTGCTTCAGGTGTGACGATATGGACCATTGGTGGAGACAGTGCACGTTTCCTTGGCCAGAACAAAGCCAGCACCAGGGCCCTCCTCCCCAGAGGGGAGACCGAGAAAGACAACCTCCACGAGGCAAGGACTTGGGCAGTGTGGCCCTGCACCCTGGCGACAGCAACAACTGAGCAAGCCACACCAGCAGGCGGTCATCAGCCACCTCTATGCAGATGACGATGACTGGGCCAAAGATGGGTTTTGTTGGTCTTCCCACAACTCTACCTGTCTCCACACCACAAAATGACTTCTATTGCTGGACAAACTCTCACCCACCGCTTGGTGTTGACTGAAAATCAAACACCTATTCATCGCATGTGGCAAGACCTCTGAACAAAGACACAAGCAGCCATCTACCGCAGCTCAGAAGGACTGACGGATCACGTCCAGAGAGGCGTGTTCTTCACTTGTCACCCCAGCCCACAGATGGCCAGGACCATGACATGAACTAAAAGAGAGAGGGAGTGTCTACTTGACTTTCCTGCGGTGGAAACCCTGAATCGACTTGTTCTCCTCCTGCCTCAGCCGACTCTCTCCATCTCACACTGTTGTATGTCTGCAACAAAGATTTAATTAATTAGGAAGCATTTCAAACAATTAAAGGGGATGAGTGGAACTTGAGTAGCCACCAAATTTTGTGGAGAGACGAGGCATTGCAACGCACACATCACTGACAGATAAGCAATCTCAATTGTTCATGATAGGTGAGTCATTCACACCACACATGGCTGTAGGAGCAGGCTGGGAGGCATGTGAACTGGGACCCATGGTGTGGTAATGCCAATTGACCAGTGATTGGACACATAGTGAAATTTCCTTGGTAATATATTCCCAGAGCACTGAATGTTTTTGTATTCAGGTTGGCGCGGTGGATCCCGGGTTGCTGGAGTGTGTCACACTCTCTCGATTTCACGGCAGGGAGCTCACGGACTACGAGGATGCCGCTCCGCTTTTGGACAAGTTGCCGGACTAGTTGTGGTCCAGGGGCCCCGCTGACATACATTTTTGCCACCCCGTTCTTCCGGTACCATTCAAAGTGACACATCATCATTTTGGCGTGCTCCAATGCACATGCGAACCTAAGTCGGCAGGTCGCATTACTAACACTCTTTAGGGACTGTGGGAGGTCGGAGTCCTTGAGTTATCGGACTCCTCCTTCAACACTCCCATTCTCCCAGTTTTTAAAGCGGATTGTGTAAATTATCATATGGCATATGACCTTCGGAAGATTAACAAAATTACTGAAAACCCCTTGCATTCTTGTGCCGCAATCAAACATCGCTGTTTGAGCGGGTTGAGCCCGACAATGCAATGGTTCACTGTGATTGATTTGGCTAATACATTTTTCTGCCTGCTACTGGCAAAAGAGTACAGAGAATATTTTGCTTTCAGATTTAATGGCTGTATATTACAATACACACGCGTCTCCCAAGGTGGGAGGCTAAGCCCCGGGATTTTCGAAATAAATTTTTGCGTGATGTGCGACAAACGGAAGAGGTACCGAGGGCATTATTTGATTCAATATGTTGACAACTTATTAATTGGTGAGGTGGCTTAAATCTGCTTAGCAACTACTCCTTTATATCTTACTCGACTTGGTGAATTGGGGTTCAAAGTGTCACAGAACAGGTTACAGTGATGCCGACGACAAGTGCAATTTTTGACATGACTAAATTGAGATGACGACCCGAGACTTTAAAGCCAGACAAGACTTTCGTGGTGTCCTCTCTGAGGGGATAGGGACACCTTCACCGACGGCTGTTGCTGGAGGAAAACTTTGGGACCCTGCATGCCAACGCCGCGGGTGTGGAGGCCCCTGACCCGGAGGAACCGACCTCAGACTTCCAGACCGTTTCGACGATCAGCGACTTCCGGCGGTGGAATTAAAGGCCATGTGGGTAGCCCTTGAATTGGCAGAACGGTAAAAGGTGACAACTTTTTTCTGATTTGACTTGTGTACTTGGTTGCCTGTATATGGACCTTTCCGCCTGGCAGAGTCAAGTGTTTGTTACAGCTATCAGGGATCTAGTGGCTCACATGGACTTGGTTGGACAATATGAAGAACAGACCAGCAGAGGTGGCAGTCAGTGGCACGGGGAAAACCTAATCTACCGACGCAGAGGCTAAAGCAGCTATGAGTCACCAGTCTGAGGTGTCGGGACTTGGCGTTTAAAGAGGTAAAAGTGAGTGGAGCGTGACGTGGTTACGTATGGAGAACAGATGAGGCTTTGGTTCAGCCCGCCGAGAGGGCCAAGACGTGTGGTGCTGCCACTTGGCGACTGCATGGTTGTGTCTTGGACGACACCCATGGAGTGACCCACAAAATTAATGTGTCCATATTGTCTAGACTCCGTCACTGGTGGCACCCTGATCTGCTCGCTAAAGGTTTTAGTTAAAGAATTAGGTATGATTTGTCATGAAGGAGAAAAATTGTCGTATAAATAAAATGGGGTGTATGGAATGTTAGACTTGGAGTGTGGGCCCCACGACTAAAACAAAATTACACCAAACAGAAACCGGCCGGTGCCCAATAATGTAGTGGACTATACTGACATGTTGGTCTAAGTCCAGGGCAAAAGGTACCTTTTTAGTTATTTTTTAGTTATTGTCAAGACTTTTTCAGGATCCCCAAAGGCCTACCCCTGTGCTGAAGAGGATGCGCTGTCTTTGATCAAAGCTGTTATCAATCGGCTCACAGGTTCCCGCGGATCGTTAGATCTAACAGCGGTTCACATTTCACTACAACCTCATTGGCTACGGTTGAGGAAATGATGGGCCCCAAACATAAATTTGGGCAAATGTGGCATTCACAATCACAGGCCCATGTGGAGCGCGTGAATACAAGTCAAACAACGCCTCACATATACAGTGGGGCAAATAAGTATTTAGTCAACCACTAATTGTGCAAGTTCTCCAACTTGGAAAGATTAGAGAGGCCTTAAATTGTCAACATAGGTAAGCCTCAACCATGAGAGACAGAATGTGGAAAGAAAAAAAAAACAAAGTCACATTGTTTGATTTTTAAAGAATTTGTTTGCAAATCGTGGTGGAAAATAAGTATATAGTCACCAACAAACAAGCAAGATTCATGGCTGTGAAAGAGGGCTAACTTCTTCTAATGAGGTCTAACAAGGTCTAATGATGCTTCACTCGTTACCGGTATTAATGGCACCTGTTTTAACTCATTATCGGTATAAAGGACACCTGTCCACAACCAGTCAGTCAAGTCAAGTCAGTCACACTCCAAACTCCACTATGGCCAAGACAAAAGAGCTGTCGAAGGACACCAGAAACAAAATTGTAGACCTGCACCAGTCTGGGAAGACTGAATCTGCAATAGGTAAAACGCTTGGTGTAAAAAAATCAACTGTGGGAGCAATTATTAGAAAATGGAAGACATACAAGACCACTGATAATCTCCCTCGATCTGGGGCTCCACGCAAGATCTCACCCCGTGGCGTCAAAATGAAAAGAAGAACGGTGAGCAAAAATCCCAGAGCCACACGGGGGGACCTAGTGAGTGACCTACAGAGCTTGTTACGAGTGGGGTCACTCAGGGGTCTTGCTCTCTGTTGTGTTTCTTTTTCCCTGTGTTTCCTGCCATCTTTTGTTTAGGTGTGCCCCAGCAGTGCACGAATTGGTCGGCTCCAGGAAGGCCCACGATTGGCTGCTGCTGATTGGAGGTCGCACACCTGCCATATATTAAGAGGAGACGGCAGACAACCTTCGTTCCTCCTTCGCTTCCAACCAGCCACGCATTTGTACCAAATGTCTTGAAACCGAGCAGTAGGGGTGAATCGCCGTTTTTGTTGTACATTTTCTTTCCTCCTATTTTTGGAGCTAGGGAGGTAAGCTTATTGTCTTTTGGTTGTTTTGTTTGCTAGGTTAGTTTGGTTATTGCAGAGATTGTTTTGTTTGTTGTTTTGGCCTTGGTTCACCCTGAGTTAATTGCTCCACTCTTTTAGTAACCCTTTTGTAATGTAAATAAATGTATCTTTTGTTTTCCAAACCTTTGGGTTATCGGCCGGCTGCTTGGGAGTTGGGGAAGGCGGGGCCCATTACTCATGTTATGTCCTAGACCCTAGACTGGGACGTAACAGTATATCAACTCATAGATTTCCCACTTATTGTGTAAATTGAGGAGAGATCATTATTAAGTCCATATTTTGTTTGGTGCTGGCCTTTTTTGTACGGGGACGTAACAGGGACCACAGTAACAAAGGCTACTATCAGTAACACAATGCGCCGCCAGGGACTCAAATCCTGCACTGCCAGACGTGTCCCCCTGCTGAAGCCAGTACACGTCCAGGCCCGTCTGCAGTTCGCTAGAGAGCATTTGGATGATCCAGAAGAGGACTGGGAGAATGTGTTATGGTCAGATGAAACCAAAATGGAACTTTTTGGTAGAAATGCAGGTTCTCGTGTTTGGAGGAGAAAGAATACGGAATTGCATCCCAAGAACACAATACCCACTGTGACGCATGGGGGTGGAAACATCATGCTTTGGGGCTGTTTTTCTGCAAAGGGACCAGGACGGTTGATCTGTGTAAAGGGTAGAATGAATGGGGCCATGTATCGAGAGATTTTGAGTGAAAATCTCCTTCCATCAGCGAGGGCATTGAAGATGAGACGTGGCTGGGTCTTTCAGCATGACAATGATCCCAAACACACAGCCAGGGCAACAAAGGAGTGGCTTCGTAAGAAGCATTTTAAGGTCCTGGAGTGGCCTAGCTAGTCTCCAGATCTCAACCCTATAGAAAATCTGTGGAGGGAGTTCAAAGTCTATGTTGCCCAACGACAGCCCCATCACTGCTCTTGAGGAGATCTGCATGGAGGAATGGGCCAAAATACCAGCAACAGTGTGTGAAAAGCTTGTGAAGAGTTACAGAAAAGGTTTGGCCTCCATTATTGCCAACAAAGGGTACATAACAAAGTATTGAGATGAACTTTTGGTATTGACCAAATACTTATTTTCCACCACAATTTGCAAATAAATTCTTTAAAAATCAAACAATGTGACTTCCTGTTTTTTTTCCACATTCTGTCTCTCATGGTTGAGGTTTACCCATGTTGACAATTTCAGGCCTCTCTCATCTTTCCAAGTTGGAGAACTTGCACAATTAGTGGTTGACTAAATACTTATTTGCCCCACTGTAGGTGCGCTCAGACAGGACTGAATTGGCTCCAAGCCCTGCCGTTGGCGTTGTTTTCCATCAGACAATCTGTAAATCACCAGAAAGGGTTCACACCTTTTGGACTCCTGACTGGCCGTCTGATGCCGGGTCCATCCTTGGGTTTGCTCCACCCAGACCTGGATCCCTAAAGGGTATAGACCAGGCATGTCCAAACCCGGTCCTCGAGGGCCGCCTATATTGCATGTTTTTGATGTTTCCGTCATCCAATGCAGCTAATTCAAATGATCAGGTTTGTTGTCAGGCTTCCGCTGAGCTTGCTGATGAGCTGATCATTTGAATCAGGTGTGTTAGGAGGACAGAAACCTCCAAAACATGCCGGATAGGCGGCCCTCGAGGACTGGGTTTGGACATGCCTGGTATAGACCCTACTGGGAGCAGCTGTCGTCACTGGTCTCTTCTCTTTGCATTGTGCATTTGCCAGTGTGGGAGGGGGGCACATGCGCCGGAACTTTCATTGGTTGGTGCATGGACCTCTTACGAGGTTCAGCTGGGCTCAACGGGGTACAGGTGGTACCACGTGTCAAAGACATGTCCTGCCCCCTTTGAGAATTATTTTTTTATGGATTATTTTTATTTTTTGCTGTTCTGTTTTTATATGTTCTTCTCTCATTTTCTTTTTCCGTTCATTCTTTATTCCTGAAGACTGCTTTGTGGGGTTGTTTATGTATTTTTTGAGGGTGTTCAATTGTTTGTTTAACAATTTAACAAAAGGGGGTACGCTGTCCAGGGATATTATGGAGTAGTGTTCCTGCAATTGAATTATGTTCATGTAACGTTTTCAGTGCTTCTCTGCATTTTGTGTTTGGTGCTTCAACATGAGTGTTTTACAGCCTTCCTAAAGCCACTGGTGGTCCTGGCTCCCCCGGAGCCGACGTGCGATTGCAGGCTTTGATGTAGGAGGTGCAGCGGATGGGGTGCAGCGGACGACCCCACCAATTTAGATGCAATCGGCATCCCCCGCAGGTCCCAACAAAGCTTGCAGCTAGATAACAGCAGGGTTTGAAAGTATATTGGTTGAAACCACACCCAATGGAATGCAAAGTTGATCAATCTTCATCATGACCAAATTTAGCCTCTTGTGTAAGCAATGTCTGTTAAGTTGAAACCTATGTCCAGGGTGGACAACGACCTCTTCCATTCTGTCATGTCATCGTTTTGGGCGGATGGAAGGGCTTTGTTGTCACTTGGGGAACCACCGTTTTGATAGTTTTGGGTGAGCTGTCGCAGGGTGGTTGTTGTATTGTTTCTTGCTTCAGCCGTTTGTTCTCAGGATCATGCACGTGGCTTTCGGGGACAGGAACCCGATTGGGCGTGTCGTCTCGTGTCGCTGGATCCTGACTCAATTCATGTGGAGGCAGCTGGCTGTCCTCCTGGCTATGGCACTGTTGCCATGTGGATATATCCTTTTGGTGTGTGACCTAATAATTAGAGATCAATTGGGGGATTGAAGGAAATTCATATTTTTCAAATTCAATATATCTATAAAATAGTGTGTACATGGAACTGTGTTATTCTAATAAAGATTGAGACGACGTAATGTCAGTATAAAGCAGATATAGTCTTGGCCCAGGAGAAATAAAGACAAGTCGGCACCTCCAAAAGGAACAGATGACATCCCCCGACCAACATTCCACCAAGGGGCAAAAGGCTAGGTGTGGCCTTCAAGAGAAGATATCAGTCAGGGTTTATGGTGCTCAGACTTCCTCCCGCTTCAAAGAATGGCCGGCAGAACAAAGACTTTTGAAGACACCATCCCCACGCACGCACACACGCACACACCGACACGCACGCACGTGCACGCACGCACGCACGTGCACGCACGCACACACACACACACACACACACACACACACACACACACACACACACACACACACACACACATGAATTCCACACTGGGACTACATGCCCGAAAAGGGTATAAGAACTGAATGTTGAAGGTGAAACGTTGCCATTTTCTGCTCCGACCTGTGGCAGGACTGGCCCGAGGCCTCATGTACTTTTTCCCACTCTGTCTGGATTAAATCAATTGTTTCACTATGTTGTGGTATGGGTGATCTTTCAACAAAAATGAACACGCTAGGAACTAGTTTAAGGCAAGAAGCTTTTTCTAGATTCCTTCAAACCGTAGTTACTGTGCTAAGCTAACGATAGTGCAGCATTGTCAGCACAATATTTAGCACGGACTCGGCCACTTGATTGCGACATTGAAACTTTTATTTTTTGGCAGGCTAGGATTGCCGCAAAGCGAGGGACACGCAGTGTAAAAAAAAAAAAGAATAAAGGTGCTGTCGGTGAAAATATTGGCTCTGTCACATCTCAGAAAAGTGAAAGTTCTCAGCAATGCACTTCTTTCCAGATCTACCCTAAAGTGCACAGCAAGCTTGCTCCACTCCCCTCCCCTCTCCTTGTGCGACGAAAAAGTGGACAAAAAGTACAACAGTGACAGAAAGCCCCGCGAATGAGCGCAGCGATGCGAATTTTCGCGTTCGGTGTGCCCGTAGCATAATTCCAGTTCATACGTTTGTGCTTGATCTTTGTTTTTTTGGCGCCGCCTCTGGCCGCTGTTGATACTACATACATAGTGAGAAGGATGATGTGGTTTTTAGAGCAGCCAACACCCTCCCCCCCAGTCCGGCGTTGGCCGGTCGATGGTGATCATAAGGTTGGGGACCACTGGTTTAGATAACCACCCTTCTGAAAGTTTTCTTCAAGTATATGCCCGGTTCACTGCTCTGAGGGGGCACCCTAAAAAGTTATGGTCTGACAGGGGCACCAACTTTGTGGGTGCCAGAGATGCTCTCAGGAAGTTACACAGGCACCTGGCTTGTTTACAAAAGGTGTCTGTAGAGGACATGGCTGCCAGAAATGGAACAGAGTGGCAGAGTGACTTCCACCCTGCTGATGCTCCGCATAGAAACGGGCCAGCAGAGGCAGCTGTCAAGCTTATCAAAAGAGCCATCAGCGCTCTGTGGCACAACTGGCCTCTACACCTGGGGGGAGTTCCATACTCTTCTATATTCTGCAGCCAATTTGACCAACAAACGACCTATTGATGCCAGAGCACAAGAGCAAGAAGAAATAGTGGAATACCTAACCCCTGATTCTCTTATTCTTGACCACACTGGACAAGGAGGAGACTTACATGGGAGTGACTTGGAAACCCGTCCATGGCGAAGACTGAGAGCTGTTCTCACTGGTGTTTTGGAAAAGGTGGAGTGAACTAGCAGGACCTAACTAGTTTATCCGACACAAGTGGCACAGAACAGAGAAAAACATCAAAGTTGTTGGTTTAGCAGACCAAAATGCTCTAAGGGAACAGTTACGGCTCGGGCGTGTTGTTGTAACATATCCAGACAAGAAAGGAGTTATCTGAGACGCAGACATAAGAACTTGCATGAGTCATCCTGCTCCCACTGTATCCAGAGCCCAGGAAAAGCGTTCACATGTACCCGCGACAATCACCATCCACAGAAATGTACGGAGGCTGGTAGTCTTAATCCCTATTGAGGACCAACACGAAGTCAATTGGTCAAGATCTACTGGAATAATGCTAAATCCTCAACATGGTTACTCAAAGACTTAATGATTTTCTGGGGCTTCTGATTTAGCTCGCGAGTTACCCTGTGAGGCAACTGAGTGCTTTAAGGGTAAACCTACACTCAGTAGGAGAAAAGGTGGTGGAGCCTACCTCCTTAGATTAGAGCGTCCAAGATGTGGACAACTGTGTGGGGCATTTCAAAACATTGTGCCCTCCTTGATTCGTTGATCAGTCGGCCAAGTGGGAGGTGTAAAGATATTTGGATTATTGACTGAAGAAACAATCATTTCTCAAAGTGCTTTGTGTAAAAAAAAAAAAAATTAAAAAAAGCGTGACGATGTGTGCGCATGCGCGTGGTGAAGGATACAAGTGACAGGTATTCTGTCATTTGTCATCTGTCATTTGTCACTTGCTGTCACTGAGCCATCAAGCAGGGGCACACAGCTCGTTGGAAGGTGACGATAAGAAAGCTTTTATTAATTACTCGATGCAAGCTAATGGCACTCAAATACGCGATTGGCCGTTTAGTACCGCATTTGTTATTTTACACAATTGCAGCACGAGTGTCTGTGAATTGTTTGTTTTTGCCACAAGGACCATTGAGCTTATTTGCGTTAGATTAGTTGGACTATACAGTGGGCCCCCGTGTTATGAACTTAATCCGTTCAACGGCTACGCTCGTAACTCGAATTGCTTGTATGACGGGCAATTCAAACCAATGTTAATTAGTGAATGCGTGCAACGCGTGCAAAAACCTTAGGTAAAAACATCACGACTTTATACATATATTAAAAATTAGTAACATAATCTACTGTACAGTTAAATTAAATACCATAAATATACAAAGGAAAATTGACATTTACCTTTGGGGCGACGTGACTTGAGCTGGGTGGAGGTGGGGGGGAGCAGACACCAACCCGCAGAATTTATTGATTTATTTTCTTAAACAAGAACTTTTCTCAAACTAGAACATATCACCAGCGATTTCCTTCTCTTTAATACATAATAGAAGAAGCCTCTCCATTTTGTTGTCGAGTGAGGTCCGTTCCCCGGCAAGGAAAGTCTTGCCCTTAGAAGATTGCCGAGCGGTTACGGCCATACTCACGAGCAAGGTTAACTATGCGTGCGCCTCCTTCATATTTTTTTATTATCTCCTGCTTGGTTTCTATCGTCATCATCCTCTTACTTCTTCCTTTACCGCCACTTGCAATTTTAGTAGCTATGTTGAACAGATAAAGTTTGCAAAGTCTTCACAACATTCTTTCCTTCCGTTTTTCACTCATTTTCTCTCCTTCCTTCCATCCCGACCAGCTGTGCCATCAAGCTAGATAAAGGCGTTCGGCCAATAGAATATCGGCATTTCTGTGATTGACGTGACGCCGGCCAATAGCATATCCACATCTCCGTAAGACAGGGACTGTGACCTTAATCGACCAATAGCATATCGGCATCTCCGTGACTGACACCGTGACTGAGACAATGACTGTGACATTGTAAGAGCAATAGCGTTCAGCGTTACCGTGACAAGCGTGAACATTTGATTTCGTTGATGCAGCAAAGCGAAAATAATTGTACGAACGCATTGACCGGCATGTCGGATTGTTCGTAAGACAAAAGGTTTGTGCGTAAGGGGGGACAAAAAACGCCGCGGTCCACGCTTGTAAATCGAAAAGTTCGTAAGAGAGGGAGTTCGTAAACCGGGGGCCCACTGTACTTGTATACATAGATATTTTATTAGTTTATTGAATGCGGTGTTAATGTGACATTGCTTTGATTTCCCCCTCCATTCAGGTTTATGACCTGTGTGTCTTTGTTATCAAAAAAAATAAAGTTATGTCCCCCGTGTGCTCCCTGGCTCGCCCTTTCGGAGGGCAAACAAAAATATCCGAACAATAATAATAAACTAAAATAAATAAATAGAATTAAAAAAATTTTTAAAAAATCACCCAAGACAAACCAAAAGAAATACAAACCAATGACAAAAATGAAGCCTACTTGGAACCAAGCATGTTATTTACTTAAGCAGATTTTAATCAATTAGTTGTCCAAATGACATTTTCGGTAATTTCAAACCTAATTCATTCCAATTTTTCCAAGCTTTTTTTTAATAGATTCTTCACCTCTCCCCAGTGTGCATGCTCGCCAGGAGTTGTTTACGGTATTGAGGGCACGGTAGTCTTTTTCAGCCGCATCAAGTATTTGTACCGGCGAACTTCCATAAGCAATAGTTCGTCTGCAATGTTTTCCGCACACTAAAGGAATTCGGCAAGGTACGAAAATCTAGCCCGAGAGGACACCGCACGGAGGGGCTGAATTGCCAAAATGACGTCATTTGACGCGGGGAACGGTGCGGCGCTCGCAAAAACCAAGCCTTGCTGCTGCAGGATTTACTCGCTTGCTATTTCTTGAGCTTAATGAAGTCTTAACGTTGCGTTTGCCTGCTGGTGGTAGGATGACAAAGTGCTTGATTTGACATGTTTTTAAATGTTAATATCGCCCAGGATCATCTAATTAATCTTGGCAGCCAATATCGTGATCGCAATTCAAATTTGATTAATTATGCAGCCCTAATCTCTGCTGAGCAAGAATGTGGACAGTATGCATTTCAGATCATGAAACCATGGCTTCGAAACCCAGCACAAAAACTGACATCCCCAACTTATGCTAGCAAACGTTGTTACTGTGAAAGTAGTTGCACTTTAACTGTGCAAAATGGGGTTCCATCAGTGACAAACCAAAACTTTTTAGTACATATTCTATTTCTATTTGTTCTATTTACTTTAACTAGAACTCACACCGGTATATAAGCTGCAGCTGCAAAAAATGAGCAAAATAACATTTTTTGGCAGAGGATAGGCAGCACTGGAATATAATCCACAGGGCATAACATAAAATATTTATGCAGAAAGATAGAATTTGTGCAGTTTTTCAGACAGTAACTCCCCAAATAAGAGATGCGCCTGTGTATACTGTATATACGATGCACCAACATTTTGGGAACAAGGTAAAAACTGTCAGAAAACTCCTCTTTGTAAATTCGTAAAATGTTCTTGTGTTTATATCCGTAATTTATATATTTGTTGCCGGTTGTGAGCAGTCACATTCAATACGCTCAAAGTAATTTTTTTTTAATTTTTCTTTGTGAGACAGCTCAAGTTTTATTTGCCATTAATACCCAATGTTGCGCACCATTCGGGTTCCAAGTTTATGATTGTGTAGCGCCTCTGTTGTCAGGCAGGTTCAAGGAAGCTACTGGGCAAGTTCAAGGTTCGGCGGAATATACATATATTTATATTTTACTGGGGTTACATCCTCCCATCCTGTCCTAATGTATGCCCTCGTACATTAGTACACAACTTCTACTCTTGGTTGTCCAGGAGTAGTTAAAGCATCGACGACCGCCATGGTGAGCCCTTGAAACAAAGACTGAACTGTATTAATTAATGGGTTGCCCAATTCATGGTAAGTCAGTCTCTCAACACGTTTCCTGTGTCTAGTTGATCATCTAAGGCAGGGGTGTCCAAACGTTTTGAAAAGGGGGCCAGATTTGGTGTGTTAAAAATGTAGGGTGGCCAACCTTGGCGGGTGTTCTTTACATATAACAGCAATTAATTTAAATACATTTCATCGAACCATTCTGTGTTTCGCATTTGTTTTTTTATTTTAATTTCAGCTATCTTAAGCATGTATTTTGGTTCATTTGAAACATGCGTATCAAAATTGAATTGACATTAAATATTGAAATTGAATATTCACTTAACTTCACTTTTTTAACACTAACTTTTTTGTAACAGTTGAACAGAAGTAATTGTACTCTTGGGTGCAAATTACATTTGAAACAAAAAAAAACATCTCACCATGGCAATTCAATGTTTATAGAATTTTTAAACACAATAACAGAGAAATGAACAATAGTCATATCAACAAGTGCAGGACACATTTAAAATATGACATTAGTAACTATAAATGTTGATTGGATATTTAAATGGTTATTATTCTGGAGTGAAAACTTTAAAAAAAACGTTTGCAGACTTATCATAAATGAAAATGACTTGTCCGATGAGTGTGATGGGTGAAACTGAGATCTGGAGTGAAGGACAAAGGCCAGGTGTGGCTCTATGGCAGTAGTATGGATGCGCACGATGTCTTGTAAGTGAGAGTCAGATAGCCGTGTCCTCACACGGCTCCTATTTAAGTTCATAAACGAGAATGTCTTCTCACACAAATACGTCGAACCGAACAAGCTTAGCATGTTCTTACCAAATGCTCGAATCTCTCGGTAACTTGTCCTTATCCAGCTGTCAGTATTAGTTGGCAATATAAAGGTGCTGGTGCTGACCGCAGCTCACTGCGTCTCACTGCAGCTCAACTTTCCTCCTTTTGTTGATTGTCACCATTTTAGAAAATTAGGGGCTCAGTCAATGACTCATATACTAATTTGCTGTTCCTAATTGAGCCTATACTGTAGATGGGAGCATTTAGCACACACAGGTAACAGCGCTGCTGCCCAATGCATTAAATCTCCATGCGGGCCAGATGTTATTGATTTTATGTGAGCCGGATGGAAATTGACCACGGGCTGCATTTGGCCCCCGGGCCAGACTTTGGACATGTCTGGTCTAAGGCTATCACCGGTATCGGTATTGTTGGAATCGGTAGTTGTGTTTCGGGATCGGTGTGTCTCAGGAGGCACAGTAGCCAAAGTCGCTTCCTTAACTTCTCCTTGGTCAGGCAAAGTGTCAGTCAGTGTTGACTCACTGGGGTCGCATCCAGAAGATAGTGTCATGTTTGGTGGATTTGTCACAGCAGGGGTTGCTGTGTTTTGATCCAGTAGGGCACAGGTGTCAAACTCAAGGCCCGGGGGCCAAATCCGGCCCGCCACGTCATTTTATGTGGCCCGTGAAAGCAAATCATGTAAGTTTCCATGACCCTTGCTAATCTCTGTTCCAAAACTTTAGCTTGTCGTGTATAATGAAAAATAAGGTTGAGATTTTTTTGGTTTGTTCTGTTACAGTAATGTAAACAATAAATGAACAAACTAGGCTGCTTTACTTCTGATTTGAAAACAACTAAGCCATCAATTTGTTGTGTACAGTAATAATACTATGAGACAATTTAAAATCGACTTGGTTTCCTCAACATATCGGCCCAATGAAGGAAGTTCTCGCTACAAAATGGCCCGCGACAAAAATGAGTTTGACACCTCTGCGGTAGGGTTTCACCTGCCGTCCCTATCACAGGTAGGTTCTCATCCTCGGTTGTCAAAAAAAGGTTTTCAGTCATTTCCGGAGGGCTTTTGAATTTTTGAATTTGAATTTTTTGGTGGTTCTTTCTCTATGATGACTGGAAGAAAATTGCACGGCAACAGCAAGTCACGATAGAGGGTTCTTAGAGGACTTTCTTTGCACTCAGGTCGAACAACATAAACAGGGATATCATTTGACTGTGTTACCACAAATATATACATCTGACTCCCATCTGTCAGCTAATTTATTTCCCTCTGAGATGGACACTTCTGACAAGAACTCTATCGCTTTTCTCAAGTGTTGAATTAACATTTTTTCTGTCTAATCTGTTCTTTTTTCATTCTGCAGTCTTCTTTGCCATTTCCGTTGTGATATTGTAGCTTGACTCAAGGTATGACTTAAGATCACGTACATACTGTGAGTGGGAAACTGACAAGAGGTCAACTGGCAATCCAAAGGCTAGCTCCACTGGCAGTCTAGGTTGTCGGCCGAAGTTCATATGGGTCAAATCCAATTACTTATTTTTTTGTACAATTATAGGCATGTACCAAGGGACGGACATGATCATGCCAGTGAGTCTTTTTGCAGTTTTCTAATGTGACAACCATGTTGAGGACATTTCTATTAAATCGTTCGACTGGATTCCCTCTTGGGTGATATTGTGTCGTTCGGACCTTTTGAATTCCAGCAGTTTGGTAAAGTTATTTTATGGTGTGAGCCTAAAGTCTGGACCTTGTTCACTATGCAGTTTCTCCGGAAATCCATACTGTGAAATGAAATTTTCCCGTAAGCACTTGGCAACTGTATGGGCTTTTTGGTTTGTAGTCGGAATTGCAAGTGCATACTTGGTGAAATGATCTGTGATCACTAATATATTTTTTGTGTTGCTTGAATCTGTCTCTAGAGAGAGAAAATCATTATATATATATATATATATATATATATATATATATATATATATATATATATATATATAGTAAAAATGAATTTAAAATAAATTGACTAATTGAAATAGATTTTTTTTTTTAAATTATTCTCCATATTCTGTTCTTTTTGTGTCATATTATATCCATTTGGTTACGCTCCTTCTAGTGTTGTTGGAGAATTTAGCCAATTCGAATTCAGTTAACTTGTGTCGCCAGGCTATTTGTAAACTGCCTGCTCCCGGGGGCACTAGGCCATTCGCTTCAACGGTTGGGGGCCTCTGCGCAAGCACAGATGGATATGTGAGTGTGATGCCCACTAAAGCGTCATCACATTAGTGTGATTGTTTTACAGTGGGCCCCCGGTTTACGAACTCCCCCTCTTACGAACTTTTTGACTTACGAGCGTGGACCGCGGCGTTTTTTGTCCCCCTCTTACGTACAAACCTTTCGTCATACGAACAATCAGACATGCTGGTCAATATGTTCGTACAATTATTTTCGCTTTGCTGCATCAACGAAATTAAATGATCACGCTTGTAACGGCAACGCTGAACGCTATTGCTCTTACAATGTCACAGTCACTATCTCAGTCACGGTGTCAGTCACGGAGTCAGTCACGGAGATGCCGATATGCTATTGGTCGATTAAGGTCACAGTCCCGGTCTCACTCACGGAGATGCGGATATACTATTGGCCGGCGTCACGTCAATCACAAAAATGCCGATATGCTTGGCCGAACGCCTTCATCTAGCTCAGTGTTTCCCAACCTTTTGATCACCGCGTCACATTTAAAGCCTTGAGGGTGCTGTCCGCGGCACAGTCAATGCCGTAAATGTATACAGCGAACCGGGGGGATAATTTCCCGCGGCACAACTGACAATATCTGTGCCGCGGCGCACACGGCGGTTGAAAAACATGGATCTAGCTTGATGGCACAGCTGGTCGGTGTGTTGTGAAGACTTTGCAAACTTTATCTGTTAGACGTGGCTGCTAAAATTGCTAGTGGCAGCAAAGGAAGAAGTAAGAGGATGGTGACAATAGAAACGAAGTAGGAGATAATAAAAAAAATATGAAGGAGGCGCACGCATAGTTAACCTTGCTCGTGAGTATGGCCGTAACCGCTCGGCAATCTTCTAAGGGCAAGACTTTCCTTGCCGGGGGACGGACCTCGGTCGACAACAAAATGGAGAGGCTTCTTCTATTATGGATTAAAGACAAGGAAATCGCCGGTGATATGTTCTAGTTTGAGAAAAGTTCCCGTTTAAGAAAATAAATCAATAAATTCTGCGGGTTGGTCTCTGCTCCCCCCCGCCTCCACCCAGCTCAAATCACGTCGCCCCAAAGGTAAATGTCAATTTTCCTTTGTATATTTATGGTATTTAACTTAACTGTACAGTAGATTATGTTACGAATTTTTAATATATGTATAAAGTCGTGATGTTTTTACCTAAGGTTTTTGCACGCGTTGCATGCATTCACTAATTAACATAGGTTTGGATTGCCCGTCATATGAGCAGTTCGAGTTACGAGCGTAGCCGCTGAACAGATTAAGTTCGTAACACGGGGGCCCACTGTATTTGGTTTCAGTATTGTGAATGTGTCTTTTTATTTGTTCTTTTGAGACCCAGTCTCACTAAATTTCTTGTTTACGTTTACGTTTGTGTGTATTTTGGTGTCGAGTTCATAAGTCAATTTAGCTTGTAGAAAGGAAAGAGTTGGGGTAGCTGTGTTTACTGTGGGCTCGGTAACATGGCGTCTTCCATATGCTGCCGTTGTTCCGTCACGTGTTTGTGACTTTGGGCAATGTTTTGGGTACTGGCTACACCCATCTAAGTATTTCATACACAAAAAATAAATGGTTCAACACCATGGTGCATTTAATGCATTTCCTTGTGATGCTTTTAGTATCTTTATATAAAACAAGTAAAGACCAAAAACGGATTTTTGGAATAGTGTTACAGATAAGTGATGATGACAGAATAGTTCTTGTATTTGAAAGTTTATTGAATAATTGTGAATTTTTCATAACCAATGTGAATAAAGAATTCCCGGAGATTCGGCGAAAACAACAGTGTGCATTTCGCTGTCTCCATTTCTCTAACAGTTGTAACCTGTTTACAGGAAAATATACATATATCTGTTGGTCCAGGGGCGTCCTGGTACCTGCAACATGAGCGGCCCGTATAACTTAATAGACAACTGTAATAACAAATTGAGTCATAAGATCCCATCTAGAGGCCTCACATTGAACATGATGTGAATGGATACTCACTGCAGGAAGGCAGTGCAATGCTCAACAAGCAAGCTACGCGGTGTTGGCTTTGGCTAGAGGCGTAGCGTAGCTACTGTATTAGCTAAGGGCGTGAGCTAACAATGGCAAATAGTTCTGCTGGGAATACCTTTTGGAGCTAAACTGGATTTGCAAACTTCAATTGTTTAACCAAGGCAGCAAGACACCAAAGCACGGCTGGACACGCGCTATGGTGCTTTTAAAACTTCTTGGGAAACCCGAGTGGATATACAGTATTGTACATCTCAGTTTGAAGATAAAGAGAGCTCCTCAATGCGGCAAGGTACTTTTAAAAAACTTTTGGGAACACCCAAGTGGACACACTGTACATCTCAGTGCTAAAAGAAAGAGAGCATGAAGAGGTCAAGTAAAATCAGAAGATATCGAAAAGACTGAGAGAGATTGTGATCGCCGTTTGTTTTGGTGAGTGCAAGCCTTTTCTTTATTTATTGTTTCATATTTAGTAGGTTTGTGTTATTTTATTTCATTCATATTCAATTAATAGTAAAGAAATAAAATGATGGTCTTCTTATAGCCGGGGCGGCATGGCTTAGTGGTAGAGTGGTCGTCTCCCAGCCGAAAGGCCGTGGGTTCGATCCCCCGACCATCAAGACCATGTCTAAGTGTCCTTGAGCAAGACACTGAACCCCCAGTTGCTCCTGATGCTGCGTCATCAGTAGGTAAATGACTAGTTAGTGTAAAGCGCTTTGAGTACCTAAGGTAGAAAAGCGCTATATAAGTGAAAGTCCATTTACCAAAGTCCAAGTCCATAATAAACTGCGATTTGTAATTTGGACTTCATAAAATTTTGTGGATATTTATTTTAAATTATTTTTTTTTTTAGGTTTTGACAGCATCACGTATCATGAGAAGTTCTAATGGCTGATGCGGGTTTATTGACGTTTAAAAGCTGTGTAAAATAGCCTGTGTAGCCCAGTAATGGTGTACATGTGTAAGTCACGGACCGCCACTGATATAAATACATCATATGTGACATTTTACAAGTCACTTTTTTCAAGATCTTGTTCAATTTATACATAATTTTATACTTTTAATATTACATTTTTGACTTTGATATTTATCTTATTGAGCACAGCCATTGCTTCACACCTTTTAGTTCTTTCATAGTTGTTACCATAAATTGCCACCTTGAACAAATATACACATTTGCTTTACCAGTGTATTGGCGCCTGGTGGCAAAAACAAACAAACAACAACAACAACAACAACAACAAAAACTGCAGATAAGCCGCTCTGGACTATGAGCCCCAGGGCTCAGATCATGAGAAAAAAGTTGCACTGACGCTTATCCCAGCTCACTTGGGCCAGGAAGCGGGGGACACCCTGAACTGGTTGCCTCTCAATTGCAGTGGATTATCACTATACATCAGCATAATTTTCTGATTTGTTAAAAAATTGGTTTGTCACAATGCTATTTTCAAACTAAGGGATAGGTTTGGTTCGCAATTTATACTACCATATTTTCCGCACTATAAGGCGCACCTAAAAGCCTTAATTTTTTTTAAAAAGCTGGTGGTGCGCCTGATAATCAGGTGCGCCTTGTATATGGATCAATATTGAGATGGAGATTCGTACATGGGGAATGAACTGATAAAGTAAGCTTTACCTGTTTCTTTTGTGTGTTTACAGTTGAACAAGGTTGGTCATATTCACACTGAGTTATTATACTATTGAGAGTTTGGTTAATATTTGAGTTCTTATTGTTTTTACTATGAGTATTACTATATTGTGATTGAAAAAGTTTTAAAATATGTCATTGATTGAGGGTAAGCCTTTTAATCCGGTGTGCCTTATACATGGAAAAGGTTTAAAAATAAGTCATTAATTGAGGGTGCGCCTTATAGTGCGGAAAATACGGTAATCTACAGGAAAATGGGAAACACTGCTGATGAAAGAGTAAGAATTACTGTGATTAACATTGTGCATAATCTTTAACCTTACTTTGGTGGTTTGAGATCTCTGTGAATTAATGCCTTTGGTTTCATGGCATGCAGATAAGCAACCCCCAGGGCACACTGCAAACACCAGCTCATAGCATGGGAGGCTGTGTAGGGGGCCTGTGGGTCAGCACTGTGCAGGACTGGAAGTAACAAGAGACAGATGTGCATTTCTATAAAAGGTGCTCATGGTGCTTCTGTACATTTACACTGGTAATACAAAAAGCCTACACACCATTGTTAATAGGTCATTTCACAATATGAAAAACTGAGACAAATGAATAATTGCCCATTTTTTTTACAATATCACTTTATCCAGAGGTGCGTGCAAGTGGTACACTAATGCACAGCTGGTACTTATGATGCGTGGTAGACATCATCAACTGATCAGCGTTCGCGTCACATACACAAAAAAACAGTAGCTGACCAAAATACTTGAACTAGTGTACACAGGGCATGGCCCAATATCAGATTCTGACAGTATGATAACTTTGAGCAAAAATATCACGGTATCACAGTGTTAGAATTACACTTATACTTTTTTTTCCCATTGAGCACAATCTATTTTATTTTTAAACAAAATATTGAACTGTTGGTACATTAAGAAATATGGACTGTGATTTTTTTTGTTTTTTTGTTTTAATTATTACTTTATGTATTATTATTATTATTCTTTTTATGTGTGTTTTTTTTTCTTTTGGGTGATATGTTTGCAGAAGGACTCCTACAACTTTTATGGTTCATGTAGCAACTCTTTCCTTATACCATGCTTATACACATCTGTACTATTTGTAGTTTTTGTTAAAATATGGTAAAATCCAATAAAGTTCAAATCACAAAAAAAAGAAATATGGACTGTGTATATTACAAATAAATGAATAAACTTAACATTCTTCTTGGTTTTCAATTGTTATTAGCAAGTCACAGTGCCCCTTTGCCGGTAAGCTATTTTTAGGTCAAAGACCTCCTTCTTAACCTCTATATATGTAAAGAAGGTTTAAAAAAAATATATACATAAAAATCTGTGAGTGCCATTAAATTACAGAGGCGGCCTGTTATGTCAACTCTGCAAGTACAATACTAGTAATACTACCATATCACCGAACCGTTGAACTGTTGAATGTCCACTGGGGGGCACACTAACTAGACTTTGACGAATAATTCTTTAACATTATTTGGTATATTTTCAACATAGCCGTTATCACCTGTAACCCTTAGAATGATACATGAAGTAAGTTTGTTTGACTAGTATGAGCATAAATGTGTGTTTTTGATCAAAAATGAACACTGGAGCGTGTGGTAATCATCAGAACTTCATTTTGATTGTTAAAGCTTCATCCAATCACCTTCCAGAAGTCGGTGACATCATCAAAAAATTAATCGTATTTCTTGGTTTTGACAAACGAACGCATCATGTTTTCCAGCATGAAGCTCAGGTCCGAAGGGATTAAGCATGTGTGCTGAGAAGAAGGGTTGGGAATAATTGACTGTCTCACCATTTGATTTGATTCATATTTAGGGCTCTGAATCAGCCGATTCAAAATTATCTGATTCTAATAAAAATGATTTCTGCTTCAATCTATAGATACGCAAAGAATCATCAGTCTCATTAAGTTTGCTTTGTAAAACAGAATAACACAGGGAAACTGTCTTTTTGTTTTGTTTTACATTCACCAAGTTTTAAAAGGAACGTCAACAACTTTTTTCTACAAAAATAACATGAGGACAACAACAACTCTTTGAAGCAAGCTATGAATTGTATAGCTTTAATGTGCAAAATGAGATGAAAAAGATGGTAGAACAAGATAACACTGTCATTTCACGGGAAATTGCAATACCAAAATATTGTCGAAAAACAGTTGCCCAAATGAAAAATACTCACATTTCTCAGCACATTTGTGGCAAGCAATATTTAAGGTTTGTTCATCTCTGAGCATATCAGGAGCATAATCACGCATAATTGTAACATATTATTTCGTGCAGACAGTATTTTCATTCAATGTGTATATTAATAATATCTGTTCATGAGGAAATTTGAATTTTGCAGCGGCTCTAGAAAATGGAAGGAAGGACGGATGGATGTTTAGAATTTTTTTTTTGGTTTTGAGGACATGCCGCAGTTTTGTGTTGTGCTGAATACGGAGTGTTCGCTTTCTGTTCCGTACGAATGTTAGTTCACGTGCAAGAGGGTGAGGATAGTCGTGCCATCATCGTTGACGGCCTAAAATCTATTCGTATAATCTATTAATAGAAGCTATTTAGTCGGAAGGGGGAAGAAACATTTATCATGGCTTCAAAGTGATTGGGGCCTGTGATAGGGAAGAGCAAATTTTAATGATTACACAATCACTAGAACCGTGACGGCAAAACTCAATGTTTTATTAGCAGAGAGAAAAGTTGTTATTTTCGTGGCCCTGTGGCTTTCTTGCGTCACAAGACTGCAAAACATGACAAAACTGATTTCAATGAGAACTGGGCGGTCGACATTCTTCCACTGTTTGTTTTTGGGAGTCCTGCCGTGCAGGCTTTACTTTCCTGAACAGGCTACATAGTGACGTAATGGCACAGTGCCCCCCCCAACAAAGTAGGGAAGCTGACAGGAAGCATACTTGAATTTTACCTTTAATTAGCGATTAAGTGTCGTTTAAAATACATTTCAATCGTAGTAAATGAGAATTCTTAAGCACATCATTTTTTTGCACAGTCCTACGGAGAATGTATAAAAATAAAAGATAAATGTGAATCTTATTATTTTCTAAGAGGTGGCTTGTTGAATTAACACTGCAAACAACCAATCATCGCAAGATTGAGAAAAAACAAAAACAAACAAAAAAAAGTGCTTGTTGCAGTTATAGACAGTATTAATAATTATTGAAACATTGAATTCGCAGTAAAACATCAACCTGGTTTTCAGCCCATGCCTCGTGTACACATATGCGTTTCACATCATGAAACTGTAACTGAAGCGCAGAACAAACAATGATGTCCCTGCCGATTGGCAATCACTTTGAGGTTAAAGTGAGTTATGAGAGTGTTGCTCACTGCATTACGTTATTGACACATTGTCTAAATTCAAACTGCAGCATTTTCATGCTTCAGTTATCCCTGGTTGCATACGCGTTGGCTTGCTGCCTATTTTGACTGTTTGATACTCCCATACTCTCAAGTATAAACAGTTTCACTATTTCACAGAAATTTCATGGATTAATTCGGGTGACAGCTCACAAAATTACAAAAACGGTAATATGGTTAATTACAAAAACGGATTATTATCTATACACCAAATCTACTAAATGAAATCAGAGACTGTCATTTCTGCCTCATACCGTTATTTTATAATTAGCAGTAAAAAAAACTCAAATTGTGATGATTACATGAGCTCATATCAAAAAATGGGACATTGCTGTCATCAACGGGTGGCTGTGCATCAGTAAAGTTGTTTGCATATTAAACATTTAGTGGAATAGAATTATATACCCCCCGCCCCACTTATCTCTGTTGAGAACTGACAAGCTGACTATACTTGTCAATGGCAGTGAATGAGATAAGAGTCGTGATATTATTTTCAGCTGTTCTAAGGGGGAAAGAAAATTTGCGGTAGGATTGTTTTTGTTTTTTTATTAAAATTGCCCAGCTCTAAATTGTCTTCATAACAGCTCAAGCAACCCAACTGTAAAAAGGATATGTAGAAAATGTTTGAAAGAAAACAACAATCAACCTGTCAGTAGTATGTGTTCGTAAGTTAATTTAGATTTTGCATTTTGGATTTTGTCTTCAGAATGTTGAGCAAACATTTGCTTGGATGAAACTTGAACGAACATTGACAAATCCCTGATGATGTTCACTTGGTAGCATGAACAAAAAAAAAACTTCTGGATTCTGCAAAAAAAACTTTAGATGAAGAACAACTTCCAGCATGATAATGACGCAAAGCACACATCAAAATCAAATATGGGTTAATTAGAAGATTACAGATTTGAAACTGTCTGTCACTTGTCTGTTTGTAAACTCATGAGCATAACTTCAATTATTAGCAAATTAATGTTACTCAAAGCAGTATCCAAGAACAACTTTACTAGACATAAATTGACTCATATATCGACTTACGGTTGTATAAAGAGCCACATTCTGCATATTCCATGACCAAGCAGACCTGAAAAACAAAATCACATCACTTTAATGTTGAGTAATCAATTGTAAAAGAATTATTGTTTTAAGTAGTTAGAATCGAAGTGTTATAGAATCAAACGGTAAGGCAAGTTGCACTTAAAGCCGAGTAAAGATTCAGTGCCGATAGATGACAGACAATGCTTTATGTCAGAGGTGTCAAACTCATTTTTGTCGCGGGCCATGTTGTAGCGAGAACTTCCTTCATTGGGCCGATATGTTGAGGAAACCAAGTCGATTTTAAATTGTCTCATAGTATTATTACTGTGCACAACAAATTGATGGCTTAGTTGTTTTCAAATCCGAAGTAAAGCAGCCTAGTTTGTTCATTTATTGTTTACATTACTGTAACAGAACAAACCAAAAAAATCTCAACCTTATTTACCATTATACACGACAAGCTAAGGTTTTGGAACAGAGATTAGCAAGGGTCATGGAAACTTACATGATTTGCTTTCACGGGCCACATAAAATGACGTGGCGGGCCAGATTTGGCACCCGGGCCTTGAGTTTGACACCTGTGCTTTATGTGGTGAAATGGGTTGGGAGTCAAGGTTTCTAGAGAAGCAGTGTGATTTTCATCCTGTTTGTGGAAAACACAGACCGGCTCTACACCCTCAGTGGTGTCCTTGAGGGTGCATGGGTGATCACTGAACTAGTTCATATGTGTTTTGTGGACTTTGAGAAGGCATTCAGCAGTGTCCCTCGGGGAACTCTGTTGAAATGTTTCAGGAGTACGAAAGCCCTTGATACAGGTTGTATGAAAGAACAAGATCCAGGATACAAGCAGCCAAAATGAGTTTATTTTGCATGTTGTCAGGGCTCTTCCTTAAAGATAGAGTGAGAAGCTCTGTCACCGAGGAGGGACTTGGAGACGAGCTGGTGCTCCTCCATGTTGAGAGGAGCTTGCAAATATAGTTTGGGCCTCTGTTTAAAATGCCCCCTCAACGCCTCCCTGGTGAAGTATTCCCTGCATGTCCAACCAGGAAAAGGTCCCAGGGACGACGCAAGACACGTTGGTGAGCGGGATTTCCTGCTGGAGCTCCTCTACCTGTGACCCAACACCAGCTAAATCACTAACTTCGGATAAAGTGCTGGTTGGCTGGCCACTCTGGCTGATTTTGCCAGCTCTGTGTGACACCTGACAGTTACCTGTGTGAGCATTTTTTTCAGTCTTTATTTCTGGCCGACTTTGCCGGTTCTGTGTGATACCTGACAGTCACGCGTGTGAGCATTTTTTGCAGTCTTTTTTGTGTTTAAAATTAAATTATGAAAAAACTCTTAAAAAAAAATCATTGACTCATGTATCAGCAAACAGACTTCAAGATTTCACTTTGATTTTTTTTTCAATTCTATAAACTTAAAAAAGATTAAAAGAACCTAGTCTTTATTTATTCATTAAAATACCTCTTCCCCCAAATCAAATAAACCTAACAAACATTCAACTTAAAATGTGAGACAAGTTCTATGTATCTTTTTCTTTCGCTGATACAAATAACGGTCCAACCTGACTGAAATTTGAGAACCAATCAGATCCATGGGGGGGGGGGGGGGGGTTTTTTTTTTTTATTCATTGTGACACTATTTCAAGACATACTAACCGTGGAAATTAAGGAACTCAAGAATTCTCTGTTGTGAATAAATACATGTGATTTTTTTTTTTTTCAAACAAGGAAATGAGCGTTACATACTTACAGGATTATCACAAGATCCATATAGCTTAACAATGTTTGGGTGATTCACTCTTGAGAGCTGGCGAAGCTGAATGAAGAAAAAGATGGCAGATTGAAAATGATTACGTTTCTCTAAAGTATTCATCTAAATAATTAACTGAATTCATTTGGCATGAATTCCAGGCTGGATCAGTTTAAAGACTCGAAGTACCTCAACAAGGAAGGCTTTTCTTTCACTGTCACTCTCAATAGTCTTGATTGCCACATCCTTCCCTTTCCATACAGCTTTGAAGACAACTCCAAACGTACCCCTGCCAACAGCCTGTAGGGAAAACAAGAACATGCTCAGGTGCTTCGAGAAAGTAAGATACCGGAAAAAAAAAAAAAACTTTTCAAAACTTTGAAGATTTTTTTTTCTAATTTTTTTCTAATTTTGGTGATTATAGATAACCATATTTTTATTTTATTTTTTTTTTTGGGGGGGGGGGTAATACAAAGCTCTACTAACGGGGCAAAGTGTGGAATTACTGCTGATTGGATGACAGGGGGGCAATTTGATTGGACATACACAATGTTTGTCTCTGAGCGGGGCGTTATTCCTGTGATTTTTTATTTTTATTTTTTAAATAAGCACAATGAGCGCTTTGTTTCATGTACTTATTGATAAACAGAAAATGAATTAATTGGTGAAAAGGTGAAGTCCCCTTGCTTGAATAAAGTTAATGAGCTTCACGACGTGGTTAAGCTGCAACAGTTTTTCCAACACAGTGCTTCCTGGTGAAATATGCAGAGTAGGAACTCAAACTCTTGATCATCTGAACGTTTTTTCCTCTTTGATTTGGTGACCAATCTGTGATAATGTTGGCGAGCGTACGCTAGGGTAACTGGTGCATCTGTATGATCACTGATACGTTGTTAAATGATGCAGCTTTAGTGTTTAGCTTGCTAGTTAACTGTTCATAAATTACTTCCATACAAGGACCTTGATCGTTTCCTTATTTTAAGTTTTTATAGAAAGATTTGCCTTTTTTCTGTATCAGTCCATGTTTCTTAATCCTCAATTCTGAGGTGCTAGGGATGAAGGTCCATCAGGAAGTCGAAACTTGGATTCAGAAGGAGCATTGTGGATTTTGTCCCAGCTGTGAAACAGTGGACAAGTTCTATATCCACGGCAGGATCTTCTATGGTGAATAGGAGTGCACCCAACCAGTCTACGTGTGCTTTGTGGAATTAGAGAAGGCATCCCACCATATCCCTCTGGGAGTTGGGGTGCTTTGAGAGTATGGAGTACTGGATGCCCTGATACGGGCTGTTCAGTCCCTGTACCACCAGTAATATGGAATTATATTTGTGCCAAAATCTCGAGCGAGCAATGAAAGATTTTGAGTGAGCGAAAATACATTTTGAGCACAGAAAAAAGTATTGAGTGCGCAATAAGAGTTTGAGCGAGCAATGATAAATTTTGAGCAGAAAAAAAAAGTTTTGCTCACTTTCCTTCTTTTCGCTAAACATCTAGTGCTCACTCGCTCAAGTTGTGCCTCCTCTGCACACTCAGTTCTGCACACACGTCAAGAATATGTGTGCATTTGATTGACTACTGCGCTCCAATTAGATTTGCTTGTTGTGTTCACCCGGAAAGCGCAAACAAGATTGCATCACACCGACTTGGGTGGGAGAAGGTGGCCTTATATCAATAAAGTACAAAATATAGGGTAGTTCTATTAAATGAGACTATGCAATAATAATAAAAATAATATTAAAATCAATGCCAATAGATTGTTTCCAAAAGAAGTCCATGTGACACGCTCCGTGCTGCGGCGAGAATTGAGAGATAGTGAATGGTGCTATCACACACGAATGCTATGTGTTCAATCACTTGTGAGCTATTTGCAGAACAGCCCTGCGGGCTACTCATGTGATCCTTGGGGCCTACCTGGTGCCCGGGGATAAGTGGCAACATATAATGGATGACAGATGAGTAAAACAAAGGTATGTCCTCTCATTTTTTATATTGTTTATAAAAGTTGGCAGGACATAATGTCTCATGCAATTTCTCTTAGTTGTTGTTTATTTACATTTACTGAATCATACAGTTTTTTCTTTTATAAAGAAGGGGGTAGGGCTAGATTGGTTGTGAACTTCTCCCTACACTTTTGAACATATGCCATGTACTTACAGTAATTAATATGTGTAGATACATTTTATTTCAATTTAACTTGCATATGAATGTTCAATATATCAATGCATTGTTTTTATTTTTTTATTTGTGATCAGAATATGCCAATTGTTTGGGTTTTTTTTAATTTTAACTTACATAAGTGAATTTTAAGATTCTATTGAGTTTATCATTTGAATCATGTGTGTTGGGAGGTAAACCTGGGAAACGTACAGGATACCCAGTCGTCGAGATTGAACCTATAATGAGTCTTTTTGACATAATTTATTTGTCTGAGACAAGGGGGTAGAGTAAGTGAATTTAAATTCACGTGAATTGAGGACGTTCGGGCATGTACTGTATTTTGTGAAATGTGATCCTTGTCAGGAAGTAGTGTAGTCATGGACGCTTCCGCACTTTGGCTCGTTAGGGCTTGATTCTCTACTTCACAGGTTCAATTCCCTCTCTTGACACTTATTATCATCCTTTTTTTTTTTTTTACAATGTTAATTCATTGCACTAAGGAGTTGTAAAGGAACTGCCTTATTCCCTTATTTATTGACGAACGACCATTTAGGCCAGGGTTCAGCAACCCGCGGCTCTTGAGCCGCATGCGGCTCTTTAGCGCTGTCCTAATGTCTCCCTGGAGCTTTGTAAAAAATGTCTGAAAATGGAAAACGATGGGGGAGAGAAATATTTTTTTCGTTTTAATATGGTTTCTGTAGGGGGACAAACATGACAAAAACATTCTTAACGTTTTCCAATGCTGTAAAAATGTGTAGAATAAATATTACATTTCAACATTTCTGTCAACGAAGAATTACGCCATAGCCTGCGACACGCGTTTCTACTAGCAGGGCGGAATGCAAGGCAAGTGGCCGTTGTAAACAAACCGGTGGCTATGAGCCATGGATCCCAAAGGGAAAAAGAGAAAAATAACTGAGGAGAACAGACGATTCAACATTTCTTGGACCGAATAATTTGCATTGCTTGAATGTTTGCTCTGTAATGAGAAGTTGTCAAATAACAAAAAGTGCAATGTGGAACGACATATTCAGGGAAGGCATTCTACATTTGCAGCCAAGTACCCAGTTGGCAATGAGAGAAAAAGTGCGATTGCATTACTTCTGCAGAAATTAGAGGAGCGCAAAAATATATTTAAGAAGTGGATTGCATCTCAAACTTAATGACTGCTGCAAGTTTCGTTGCAACCCGGGAGATAATAAAACGTGGCAAACCTTTCACAGATGGTGACTACATGGAATCATTCATCAACATATCAGAACACCTATTTACAGACTTCATAAACAAAACCGGGATAATACAAAAAAAAGCCTTTCTCCGCCAAGACAGTGAAGGAAAGAACGATTAAAATGGCAGGCAACATCACCAATCAACAACTCAAGGTGTGATCGATATTGAACAGACTGCACGTTTATGCAGATATGTGGCTGATGTTTTACTTTTATAAATGCAGGCAGCATTTTATTGCACTCTATTGCCCAGATAAGGGACATGTTATGCACGTTCCATTTTGTTGTTTTTTCGAATGCTCATAAATAAAAACTTCAAAAATCTGCTTTATTTCATTTCAACAAAGCAATGAAACATAATTCAGTAACATTGTAATGAATTTAAACTTGAGACGACATCGCACAACAGAGTAGTCATGTGGTGCGTCATTTTCGACAGGATGCACTGCAGGAAAAATAAACATTTTATCATGAAGCCTCATTATGTTTTTGTAGTTAACTTAACCCTAAGATGCATAAGTAAAGTTTTATAAGTTATATATATACTGTATATATGTTATATAAATGATCAGAGCCAGAAACAACTCATTTGTCTGAACTGCATACAGTGATGAGACAAGAAGGTTAAAAAAGGGAAACGAGAGAGGAACTGTCGATGACTGGACAGTTACACACAAGCATACACAGACACACACCCATGCACACGCACACACAATGGATGTTCACATTTTTTTATTGCTATTCTGGGTAATTTTCATTTTCAATCATTTTAAAAATTAAAAATAAAGATACTTCAAACATGCAATCATTCTTGTGTGGTCCCAAATATATACTAAATATTATACAAGTGATTATTCTTAACCAAAATGACAAAAATGGCATAAAAATGCACTGACTCTAATATGGGTAATTTTTGACCCACTTGTGGAAGAGTGTAGGGTTTAGTCACTTGTGCATTTAAGGGTTAATCATTTTGATAACAGGCTAATATAGCTATTATAGATACATACAGAATGTATTGCCTTCATTAGAAGGCTTTTAATTTTTTTGCGGCTCCAGACATTTTTTTTTTTTGTCCAATAGGCCTATGACGCTTTTTGGGTTGCCGATCCCTGGTTTAGGCAGTTCAACAATCCCCTTGTGGCTTGTGCCAAATCCGCAGTCAGGACACATAGAGATGTTCCTAAAAGAGCCTCATCTGGAATCGGGAGCTAGTTGATCTGTAACTACGGTGACACTTCTTTTAAAACAAACGTTTAACGTTACCACTTCAACTTGGATGTCTTCATACTGAATGTCTTCAAACTGGTTACCAGCTGAAGGATCCACCATGACAGGGGCGCAGCAACACTCTAAACTAAGGTTGACGGTGTCGAAAAGTAAAACCGCTTTGGAGTCGTTGGGTTATTATGGCCGATGGGATGTTTTCGTTGGGCTTTTGGTAACTCCAGGAAGTAACTGTAATGCATTGTACGTAACTTCTTCTTCTGGTTAGCTTGAGCTGTATTATGCCACGTTAGCGCCATCTTTAGCTCTAGCAGTAGTTTCCTACTTAAGTAATGTTGGCAAGATATTGACAGATTCGGACTTTCGCGATCAATACCTCTCAGCCAAAACGTTGTCTAAACACCAAAGTTGCCTTTGTGCCTCCTTCATAATACGGGCTACCAGCTACAATGTCAAAAAAAAAGACATTTGTAAAATATTTAAACCGTTTGTTTAGCTGAAAAGACGCAATTGATCTCTATGAGCAGCGGAGGCTGGGCGAATGCGCAAGGGACCGTCTGCAAGTTACTAAATGAGGAGGGAAAAAAAAACAATAACGCCACAATTTGTGATTATGAATTCAACGAACACATTAAAGACATTAACATAATCATATTTAAACAGTGCTTTTGGATTTAAAAAAAACCGTTTGTTTAATTTTGGACAAGTTTTGTTCTTAAAAATCATTAATAAACTAAATATTTATCTATAGCTCCAATATTGTTTAATATAAGGAGTCCACAATCACTGGGCACATTAATGACATTTTCATGATCACACTACAACACTCGTTTTTTGAATAAATTATTTTGATAAATTTTGGGGATTTATTTTTAATGCTTGTTAATCATTTGTACCCTCAAAATGAATCACTGGCTTCTGGCGTTATATTTGTGCCACAATTAAGAGCGCGCAAAAAAAAAATGAGCGGAGAAAATCAAACTGAGCGAGCCAAAACAGATTTTGAGAGCAAGAAAAAAACTATTGAGCGAGTAATGATAAGAGTTTGAGCGCGCGCCGATGGAGTTTGAACACAGAAAAAGAAATTGCTTGCACAAAATTCCTTTTTGCTCGCTTGGGATAGCCCTCTCTTGCTCAACATCTCGCTCTCGCTCGCGATACTCCTCCCTCCCTCGCTCAACATCGCGTTTGCTCAACATCGAGCTCTCGCTCGCTCGAGTCGTCCTCTGCGCTCGCTCAGTTCTGCTCACACGTTACATTTGTGCCACAAAACCAGCCAATCAGAGCTTGTAAAAGCACTTTGATTGACAGCTTGGTATCCAATGAGATTGCTTGTACGCTATCCGTTGACACACTCTCGTTTGCCCTGTGTTCACCTGGAAAGGGCAAACGAGAGTGCGTCAACACGGACTTGGGCTGGAGAATTACTTGTAATATTATTATTATTACTGTATTGTATCATTTGACAGAAATACCTTGTTAGTTTTTGTACTTTAATAATATAAGCCCACCCCTCCCGCCTACGTCGATGTGACGCACTCTCGTTTGCTCGTTCCGGGTGAACACAACAAGCAATCTCATTGGATACTAAGCTGTGTCAATCAAAGTGCTTTTACAAGCTCTGATTGGCTGGTTTTGTGGCACAAACGTAACGCGTGAGCAGAACTGAG